>NC_064562.1:119599084-119902114 GCF_937001465.1 Orcinus orca
TTCACCTGAAAGCATTAGATTGTCAAGGTCCAGCAGCTTCTTTCTGCTGTTCCCATTACCCTTTCTAAGCCTTACGATAGGTTTTTTGAAAAATTGCCCTCCCTTAGCATGTTCCATAAGATTCTAAAAAGAAAATAAATAAAAAATAAAGTGACATAAAACACATACAGTGCCACACTATTTTTAAAAAATATGTATGGTACAATAGTATGATAAGAAAAAGATAAGCACCAGACCAATTAGGTAAAGTTTAAGAAAAAGTTGGTACCTGAAATGCATGTCAACAGCTCACAAGTGTTTGCTAGACTAAAGCTTTCATGAAGGTGGTGGATGATTTTACTATTCATTAATTGTTTATCCAGAGAAAAAAATGGAAGCAGGAAAATAAGATATTTTTTTTCAAACTAGTCAATGGTGGAAAAAGGCAAAGCTAATTTGTTTTTAGGTTACAGACACAAAGTATTGCCGGTTACCACCCCACTAATGCTCTTTTTAAAATTCTGTGTAATGCTGTTGACCTAATAGTAATCCTGATTTGTATCTCTTAAGAATAAAAACCTTTACAGCTTTACAGCCATGAATTTTTCACCCTGTGGTTTTCAATCTGATATCTGATCTTCTTTTTTGGGTGGGGGAGTATTGGGGTTTTTTTTCCCTATTTTAATTTATTTTGAAAAAAAACAGTGTAGACATTGGAGACTGTGATTTACTATGATATTATTCTTTCCTTGTTTAATTCTAACATTTTAAACCTCACACACAACTGCCATTGGATAGATAATATCATTACTTGTTTTAAAATATTTCTCAAATGAACTTGAAAATAATACAGTAGGTATCTGAGCTAGTAGAAATTTAATACTTAAACACTTATATTTTCCTATAAATTGTGAATCTTGCTGCTATGTTGCTGAAGTAAAGAAGTATAGGAAATCCCATTCAAATTATTTTAAAGAAATTTTGAGACCTAATGACATTACAACAGGGCCTAATCTTCACAAGTCAAGTGAAGAACAGAAGGCCTGAGTCAAAATATTAAAAATCTAAATTTTAGATTTTAAAAATTATGTAACCATTACTTATAACTGCTTCTAAACAGAGTCCCAGAAGTACCATTATTATTATTAATATTATTATTATTTTTTTTTTGTGGTACACGGGCCTCTCACTGTTGTGGCCTCTCCCGTTGCGGAGCACAGGCTCCGGACGCGCAGGCTCAGCGACCATGGCTCATGGGCCCAGCTGCTCCGCGGCGTGTGCGATCTTCCCGGACCGGGGCACGAACCCGTGTCCCCTGCATCGGCAAGCGGACTCTCAACCACTGCGCCACCAGGGAAGCCCCAGTATTATTATATTTGCATGATAAATTGAGTTGGTACAATCAGACTAGTCACATTTTAGAATTTAGATATTCTTCTGATAAATGTCCTTAATCGCAAGCATCTTGTACTTTAGAAATAAGTGGTCATTTTAATCTTTTTGAATCTGGTTTCTGCTTCAGTTCTTTCCTTTTTTAATGCACGTGTGTGTGAGCATGCTCACCATAGTGAAAATAAAACCCAAATTAAACGGGGTATCCAAAGTTAATGTGGTTTTACTTATTTCTATTTAAAACTCTATATCTGGAATTTGAAACCATGCAATTTTTGTGAGGTTTTTTTTTTTTCATTTGTTTTCATTCTTTTTTCCCTCTCTTTTCTCTCATCTTCCATTTTCATCATGGAAATTTCATGCAGCAAAACAGGAAATTCCATCCAAGTTGATCTTACCTCAGGGCCTCCTCCAAACATGCTGGAAAATCAGTGCTCTGTCACCTCTGAGAATAGAATTCATTTTGGATTCTTGT
Source organism: Orcinus orca (assembly GCF_937001465.1). Lineage (NCBI taxonomy): Eukaryota > Metazoa > Chordata > Mammalia > Artiodactyla > Delphinidae > Orcinus > Orcinus orca. Next base: position 119,600,931 of record NC_064562.1, read on the forward strand.
ATTACCTGCCTCTGGTACTTGGGCTCTTATTTGCTGACTGAGTTAATTTAACTTTGGTGGGATGCAAATGTCCTTTATTGCACAGTTTCCAATTTAGTATTTTAAAATCAACACTAAATTGCAACAATTCAAGTTATAGTGCCCCCTTCCGCATAATGAAGCACTTAACTAAAAATATGAAAGTAAAAGTAATAAGTCAAAGTTAGGAAGAAGAAATTATAAGTTGTGATTCTTGAAATCCAAGTTCTAAAATATTTTCATTCATCCAAATACATTTCCTTAAGAAATACAGTTATTTGCAAATGGTTGCAACTATCAGCAAATCATCACAATAAAATGTAATAGTTATGTCAGAATTTGTAAGATTTAGTTATTTAGATGGTCCTTAATAAGTAGAACTAGCATTTCTGGGCTCCTGCCAATTGACCATCTGTCTAGGTAGTCCACGGAGAATCAGAACAAGTGAACTTTTGGCACATCCAATTACACTGAGCAATCACCAACCCCATTTTAGGTTACAATAGAAGAGAGCATCACTGAAAGATTAGGTCAATGGATTTAATGCTGAGAATTTGGGAATCTGACAATATTCATAGGAGCATCTCAGTGAGTCAGTGTTACAGCCATCAAAATGTAAATTATTTAGATGAAGGTTCATTCTTATAGGTGCTTTGCTAGACATTTTGAGGAATACAGTGATAACATAATTCTTGTCTTCTTTTGCATACAAAATAATAGATGAAATCAGATTTGCACTGTGCATATCTCTAAAGGAAGGCAGTTAGTAATTTTTTTAAAAATTGATATTTTTGTTGTTGGAGTACTGGGGGGGGGAACTGTTTTTGAGTGGAGATCAGGAAGTAGACCATGATTTGTGTTAAGTCTCAAATATAGACATGCTTTTGAGAAATGAAGTTAGGGGTGAAGGTTTTTACCAGGCTGAGGGATGGGTGAGTAAAAACAGTAAAATGAGTTAGGGAATTGGAGAAGACTAAGATTAACTGGAAAGTCAGACTGGAGCCAAATCAAATGGAGTCTTTAGCATCACCTTTAGAAATCTAGATTTATGTCATAGAGAGCCAATCAGGAATTTTGAGTAATGGAATCATAACACTGTGGTAGGATATCATACACAGGAAAAAGTGTAGCTAGAGAAAGCTGGGAGGAGACTTCCACAATGATACAATATAGAAGAAATTTTGCCTTCAGTAGGGAAAATGAAGAGGGAAAGAAAAGGGGGGTTGAGTCAAGAGATGAAGCTAAGATAGATGTGAAATAAATGATTTGAGTTTACATGAAGGGATAAAGGAAGAAATCAAGATGATCCTAAGGTTTTGAGAAGGAGTGACTGTGGAAGTGTTATACAGTTAAAGGAGATATAGAATTCAGCAAATGGCACACGTTTGGGGATTTATCTGTGATCATTAAGACCATGCAAGTACCTGGAAGAATGAGTAGAATTTTGAAAAGTGTCACACTGATGGGATAAAGGAAAGACAGAGAAGAGCTGTGGAAAGAGAAAAATGAAAGGGAATTACAGGAGGACACTGAGATAAAAAGTATTCATAAGCAAATGGTCATCAAGGTTAGGCTCCTAAGAGATATTAAGGAGAAGGAGGCCATAAATAATATCACTGGACTGAGATTAGAGGTTATAGGGGAACTTCAGAGGAATAATTGTAGTTGAGTAGGTGAGCCTCAAAGTCACGTTGTATTCACTTTACTTCTAAAACTGGTGGGTTTGCTAGTGAAAGAGAGATTGAGATAAAAGAAAGAGGTTAAATGATTAGATACAGATAGATACATAGAGATATTCATGACTTAAGAAAATGATTGACAGAAACTTTTATGTGGAAATGGGTAGTCAGTGAAGGCAAGATGAGTGCTAGCATTCTATCAAATAATGTAAAATAAAGGGACTATTTACAAAGGTTTGAGTACCAGTAAAAGGAACCAACAAAGTTTACCCTCTTCCCATCCCTAGATCTGAAGAGGAAAGGGAAGGAAATAGAGGACCTCAGTGGGCACAGAGGCTATGCAGTGATCAGCCACTGCAAGAAACATGGCCCACAGCAGAGAGGGGAAGTAGAGGAAAAGCTCTGCTTCTCTCCCTGCAGCCTCCTATCTCCTCATCCTTCCACTGGCAGAACAAAATATAAACCTGGGCAGCACCAAGCCCTGACCTTGGGAGTACAGTCCTTGAGAATCTGTCTCTTGGAGCATAAATCAAGGCAGAACAGGTATAGAATGGAGAGTGGGAGAGCAAGGGAATAACCAGGACAAGCTTATTCTAAACAATGGAAGAGGCCTGAGAAGTAAGAGAGGGAATGTATACGAAAGAAGATGAGATCATAAATGGGAAAAAGTTCAGGAAAAAATGAAAGCATACGTAGAAAATTTAAATTAAGAAATGCAAAAGAGGAAAAGATATGCAAAGCATTTTTGAAGTGGAGAAGTAAACACAGGGTTTTGTGTTAGAGACCCTAGTCTAGAAAGATTATACAGAGTTTGTCTTTGGCAACCTGAACATATCAAGAATGTAAGCAGTTACAAAGTCACAAACGTTATCAGAATTTAACCTTGATTATTTTTCTGATGCTTAACTAATTAATACCTTAAAATTATTACCAGATAAGGAGTTTACTGAATATATTTACTATTAAATTTAAAAGTATCTGTAAAAATAAGTTCACTTAATATCATCGTGCTAAATACATATATATGCATATACATGTATTTTATATATATGGAAAATAACAATGATTACAATGATCAAATGTTTTAATATGTTCTATGGAATAGTCTAGAAAGAGAAGTTTTCACAATAGTTTTTAAAAGTTCTGAACAATCTTTGCTTCTTAATTTCTGCATGGGGCTGAGCTCTTCTTTTTGAGCTCTGTGCTCGTTTATTAGAGTATATACAGCCTTATGTTGCACTGTGTTAGGAATGTGTAATACTACCACTGGGAAGGCAATAGAACAGTTTTCTGTAGCTATTATGTAACCCTTATCCTTATAGTTTGAGATGCTTTTGGAGCCTCAGTCATCAAATCCATGTTTCAAGCAGTGAGATGGAAGAGGGGAGCAAAAGGCTGTATCTCCTCACTTGGAGGGAGGTTTCCTGAAAGCCTCTACCACACGTCTACATATATCTCCTTATCTATGCCTTAGTCACACAGGCCTGTCTACTTGAGAGACGATGGGAAATAGAGTCTTACAGCTGAGTGGCAATGTTTCAGCAGGAAATCAGTGTTCTGATTATTTGAAAGATAAGGAGCGCCCATATTTGGTAGGCATTTACAATTTCTGCCTTCCTTTGTAAAGTGCAAAATGTTTAGAAGGAGAGTGTTTCTGCTACTCCTGTAGAATGAAACTGATATGTGGATATTAGAGAAACTAGGGACTCTATTCCTGCCTTGGAACAGCACTCTAGGGGAAGAAGCACTTGAGCATCCAAGTGAAGTAGGGAAAACTGTATGTTTGAAATAAAAATGTAGGATTGAAAAGTATCAAAAGTTATGTAGGAGAATATTTTCTTAGAGTCAGCTCTCATTGGAATGATAAAGTTATTCTGAAAGCCATACATGAGAGAATATATTTTAAATTAAATATCTTGAAATGAGATCCATTTATTTCTTTAAAGAAATCCTTTTTGGAGAGCAGAAAAAGTAGTGCCTTGATATATAGGAAACTCCAATCCATAGTGCACATTATCATAATTATCAGCAGTAATGACAAAGATCTCATGTATTAATCAACATATATCAATAGTGTTGGACTGTGTACAAGGCAGAGAATTTATAAAGGGTCAACTGGTCAGAAGGGTAGTTTCCTGGAGGCACAGGAAGCTTTTTTTTGTTTGTTTTAATTAATTAATTTATTTATTTATTTTCAAGGTAACAATAGTTGTTTATTTTTAACATCTTTATTGGAGTATAATTGCTTTACAATGTTGTGTTAGTTTCTGCTTTATAACAAGGTGAATCAGTTATACATATACATATGTTCCCATATCTCTTCCCTCTTGCGTCTCCCTCTATCCCACCCCTCTAGGTGGTCACAAAGCACCGAGCTGATCTCCCTGTGCTATGCAGCTGCTTCCCACTAGCTATCTATTTTACGTTTGGTAGTGTATATATGTCCATGCCACTCTCACACTTTGTCACAGCTTACCCTTCCACCTCCCCATATCCTCAAGTCCATTCTCTAGTAGGTCTGTGTCTTTATTTCCTTCTTGCCCCTAGGTTCTTCATGACCTATTTTTCTTTTTCTTTTTTTTCTTAGATTCCATATATATGTGTTAGCATGTGGTATTTCTTTTTCTATTTCTGACTTACTTCATTCTGTATAACAGACTCTAGGTCCATCCACCTTACTACAAATAACTCAATTTCATTTCTTTTTATGGCTGAGTAATATTCTATTGTATATATATATACCACATCTTCTTTATCCATTCATCTGTTGATGGACACTTAGGTTGCTTCCATGACCTGGCTATTGTAAACAGTGCTGCAATGAACATTGGGGTGCATGTGTCTTTTTGAATTGTGGTTTTCTCTGGGTATATGCCCCATAGTGGGATTGCTGGATAATATGGTAATTCTATTTTTAGTTTTTTAAGGAACCTCCATACTGTTCTCCATAGTGGCTGTATCAGTTTACATTCCCACGAACAGTACAAGGGGGTTGCCTTTTCTCCACACCCTCTCCAGCATTTGTTGTTTGTACATTTTCTGATGATGCCCATTCTAACTGGTGTGAGGTGATACCTCTTTGTAGTTTTGATTTGCATTTCTCTAATAATTAGTGATGTTGAGCAGCTTTTCATGTGCTTCTTGGCCAACTGTATGTCTGCATTGGAGAAATGTCTATTTAGGTCTTCTGCCCATTTTTGGATTGGGTTGTTTAGTTTTTTAATATTGAGCTACATGAGCTGTTTATATATTTTGGAGGTTATCCTTTGTCCGTTGATTCATTTGCAAATATTTTCTCCCGTTCTGAGGGTTGTCTTTTCGTCTTGTTTCCTTTTCTGTGCAAAAGCTATGAAGTTTCATTAGGTCCCCTTTGTTTATTTTTATTTTTATTTCCATTACTCTAGTAGTTGAATCAAAAAAGATCTTGCTGTGATTTATGTCAAAGAGTGTTCTTCCTATGTTTTCCTCTAAGAGTTTTATAGTGTCCGGTCTTACATTTAGGTCTCTAATCCATTTTGAGTTTATTTTCGTGTATGGTGTTAGGGAGTGTTCTAATTTCATTCTTTTACATGTAGCTCCCCAGTTTTCCCAGCACCACTTCTTGAAGAGACAGTCTTTTCTCCATTGTATATCCTTGCCTCCTTGGTCATAGATTACCATAGGTGACCATAGCTGACCATAGGTGTGTGGGTTTACCTCTGGGATTGCTATCTTGTTCCATTGATCTATGTCTGGTTTTGTGCCAGTACCATATCGCCTTGAATACTGTAGATTTGTAGTATAGCCTGAAGTCAGGGAGTCTGATTCCTCCAGCTCCGTTTTTTCCCTCAAGACTGCTTTGGCTATTCGGGGTCTTTTGTGTCTCCATACAAATTTTAAGATTTTTTGTTCTAGTTCCATAAAAAATGCCATTTATAATTTGATAGAGATTGCATTGAATCTGTAGATTGCTTTGGGTAGTAATTTTCATAATATTGATTCTTCCAATTCAAGAACATTGTATATCTCTCCATCTGTTGGTATCATCTTTAATTTCTTTCATCAGTGTCTTATAGTTTTCTGCATACAGGTCTTTTGTCTCCCTAGGTAGGTTTATTCCTAGGTATTTTACTCGTTTTGTTGCAATGGTAAATGGGAGTGTTTCCTTAATTTCTCTTTCATATTTTTCATCATTAGTGTATAGGAATGCAAGAGATTTCTGTGCATTAATTTTGTATCCTGCTACTTTACCAAATTCATTGATTAGCTCTAGTAGTTTTCTGGTGGCATCTTTAGGATTCTCTATGTGTAGTATCATGTCATCTGCAAACAGTGACAGTTTTACTTCTTCTTTTCCAATTTGTCTTCCTTTTATTTCTTTTTCTTCTCTGATTGCCATGGCCAGGACTTCCAAAACTATGTTGAATAATAGTAGTGAGAGTGGACATCCTTGTCTTATTCCTGATCTTAGAGGAAATGCTTTCAGTTTTTCACCATTGAGAATGATGTTTGCTGTGGGTTTGTTATATATGGCCTTTATTATGTTGAGTTAGGATCCCTCTATGCCCACTTTCTGGAGAGTTTTTAACATAAATTGGTGTTGAATTTTGTCAAAAGCTTTTTCTGCATCTATTTAGATAATCATATGGTTTTTATTCTTCAATTTGTTAATATGGTGCATCACATTGATTGTTTTGCATATATTGAAGAATCCTTGCATCCCTGGGATAAATCCCACTTGATCATGGTGTATAATCCTTTTTATGTCTTGCTGGATTCTGTTTGCTAGTATTTTGTTGAGGATTTTTGCATCTATATTCATCAGTGATACTGGTCTGTAATTTTTTTTTTTTTTTGTAGTATCTTTTTCTGGTTTTGGTATCAGAATGATGGTGGCCTCATAGAATGAGTTTGGGAGTGTTCCTTCCTCTGCAATTTTTTGGAAGAGTTTGAGAAGGATGGGTGTTAGCTCTTCTCTAAATGTTTGATAGAATTCACCTGTGAAGCCCTCTGGTCCTGGAATTTTGTTTGTTGGAAGATTTTTAATCACAGTTTCAATTTCGTTACTTGTGATTGGTCTGTTCATATTTTCTATTTCTTCCTGGTTCAGTCTTGGAAGGCTATACCTTTCTAAGGATTTGTCCATTTCTTCTAGGTTGTCCATTTCATTGGCATAGAGTTGCTTGTAGTAGTCTCTTAGGATGCTTTGTATTTCTGCAGTGTCTGTTGTAACTTCTCCTTTTTCATTTCTAATTTTATTGATTTGAGTCCTCTCCCTCTTTTTCTTGATGAGTCTGGCTAATGGTTTATAAATTTTGTTTATCTTCTCAAAGAACCAGCTTTTAGTTTTAATGAGCTTTGCTATTGTTTTCTTTGTTTCTATTTCATTTATTTCTGCTCTGATCGTTATAATTTATTTCCTTCTGCTAACTTTGGGTTTTGTTTGTTCTTCTTTCACTAGCTCCTTTAGGTGTAAGGTTAGATTATTTATTCGAGATTTTTCTTGTTTCTTGAAGTAGGCTTGTATGGCTATAAGCTTCCCTCTTAGAACTGCTTTTGCTGCATCCCATAGGTTTTGGATTGTCGTGTTTTCACTGTCATTTGTCTTTAAGTATTTTTTGATTTCCTCTTTGATTTCTTCAGTGATCTCTTGGTTGTATAGTAAAGTAGTGTTTAGCCTCCATGTGTTTGTGTTTTTTTACATCTTTTTCCCTGTAATTCATTTCTAATCTCATAGCGTTGTGGTCAGAAAAGATGCTTGATATGATTTCAATTTTCTTAAATTTACTGAGGCTTGATTTGTGACCCAAGATGTGATCTATCCTGGAGAATGTTCCGTGCACACTTGAGAAGAAAGTGTAATCTGCTGTTTTTGGATGGAATGTCCTATTAATATCAATTAAATCTATCTGGTCTATTGTGTCATTTAAAGCTTCTGTTTCCTTATTTATTTTCATTTTGGATGATCTGTCCATTGGTGTATGTGAGGTGTTAAAATTCCCCCACTATTATTTTGTTACTGTCGATTTCCTCTTTTACAGCTGTTAGCAGTTGCCTTATATATTGACGTGCTCCTATGTTGGGTGCATAAATATTTATAATTGTTATATCTTCTTCTTGGATTGTTCCCTTGATCATTATGTAGTGTCCTTCCTTGTCTCTTATAACATTCTTTATTTTAAAGTCTATTTTATGTGATATGTGTATTGCTATTCCAGCTTTCTTTTGATTTCCATTTGCATGGAATATCTTTTCCCATCCCCTCACTTTCAGTCTGAATGTGTCCCTAGGTTTGAAGTTGGTCTCTTGTAGACAGCATATATATGGGTCTTGTTTTTGTATCCATTCAGCAAGCTTGTGCCTTTTGGTTGGAGCATTTAATCCATTCACGTTTAAGGTAATTATCAATATGTATGTCCCTATGACCATTTTCTTAATAGTTTTGTTTTTGTTTTTGTAGGTCCTTTTCGTCTCTTGTGTTTCCCACTTAGAGAAGTTCTTTTAGCATTTGTTTTAGAGCTGGTTTGGTGGTGCTGAATTCTCTTAGCTTTTGCTTGTCTGTAAAGCTTTCGATTTCTCCATTGAATCTGAATGAGATCCTTGCCTGGTAGAGTAATCTTGGTTGTAGGTTCTTCCCTTTCATCACTTTAAATATGTCCTCCCACTCCCTTCTGGCTTGTAGAGTTTCTGCTGAGAAATCAGCTGTTAACCTTATGGGAGTTCCCTTGTATGTTATTTGTTGTTTTTCCCTTGCTGCTTTCAATAATTTTTCTTTGTCTTTAATTTTTGCCAATTTGATTACTGTGTGTCTCAGCGTGTTTCTACTTGGGTTTATCCTGTATGGGACTCTCTGTGCTTCCCGGACTTGGGTGGCTATTTCCTTTCCCATGTTAGGGAAGTTTTCGACTATAATCTCTTCAAATATTTTCTCTGGTCCTTTCTCTCTCTCTTCTCCTTCTGGGACCCCTATAATGTGAATGTTGTTACATTTAGTGTTGTCCCAGAGGTCTCTTAGGCTGTCTTCATTTATTTTCATTCTTTTTTCTTTATTCTGTTCTGCAGCAGTGAATTCCACCATTCTGTGTTCCAGGTCACTTATCCATTCTTCTGCCTCAATTATTTTGCTATTGATTCCTTCTAGTGTAGTTTTCACTTCAGTTATTGTATTGTTCATCTCTGTTTGTTTGTTGTTTAATTATTCTAGGTCTTTGTTAATCATTTCTTGCATCTTCTCAATCTTTGCCTCCATTGTTTTTCCGAGGTCCTGGATCATCTTCACTATCATTATGCTGAATTCTTTTTCTGGAAGGTTGCCTATCTCCACTTCATTTAGTTGTTTTTCTGAGGTTTTATCTTGTTCCTTCATGTGGTACATCACCCTCTGACTTTTCATCTTGTCTATCTTTCTGTGAATGTGGTTTTTGTTCCACAGGCTGCAGGATTGTAATTCTTCTTGTTTCTGCTGTCTGCCCTCTGGTGGATGAGGCTATCTAAGAGGTTGTGCAGGTTTCTTGATGGGAGGGACTGGTGGTGGGTAGAGCTGGGTGTTGCTCTGGTGAGCAGAGCTTAGTAAAACTTTAATCCACCTGACTGCTGATGGATGGGTCTGGGTTCCCTCCCTGTTGTTTGTTTGGCCTGAGGCAACCCAACAGTGGAGCCTACCTGGGCTCTTTGAAAGGGCTAGTGGCAGACTCTGGGAGGGCTCATGCTATGGAGTACTTACCAGAGCTACTGCTGCCAGTGTTCTTGTCCCCATGGTGAGCCACAGCCACCTCCTGCCTCTGCAGGAGACCCTCCAACACTAGCAGGTAGGTCTGGTTCAGTCTCCCCTGGGGTTACTGCTCCTTCCCCTGGGTCCCAATGTGCACAGTACTTTGTGTGTGCCCTCCAAGAGTGGAGTCTGTGTTTCCCCCAGTCCTGTCAAAGTCCTGCAATCAAATTCCACTAGCCTTCAAAGTCTGATTCTCTACGAATTCCTTCTCCCGTTGCTGGACCCCCAGGTTGGTAAGCCTGACGTGAGGCTCAGAACCTTCACTCCAGTAGGTGGACTTCTGTGGTATAAGTGTTCTCCAGTCTGTGAGTCACTCACCCACCAGTTATGGGTTTTGATTTTACTGTGATTGCGCCCCTCCTACACTCTCATTGTGGCTTCTCCTTTGTCTTTGGATGTGGGGTATCTTTTTTGGTGAGTTCCAGTGTCTTTCTGTCGATGATTGTCCAGCAGCTAGTTGTGATTCTGGTGTTCTCGCAAGAGGGAGTGAGAGCACGTCCTTCTACTCTGCCATCTTTGTTCAGGCTCCTCTTTGTCCCCACAGGAAGCTTTTATATAAAAGACATATAATGAAACACTCAGTCTAACTTGAGTTTCCTAACATGATGCTCTGTTTCAAACTTTATTCTAATTTTACCCTTTTGACACTGGTGGTATTCTTAGAGAGAATAGGAAATTTAACTTTCAGGGTCTTTCTGTTCTTACTTGAAAATGTTTGTACCAACCAGGAAGGAGGTGTGACAATTATCACAGTATGTTTGGAGTGTGTGCACTGGTTCTTTTTCACTAATAAGAGACCAAAAATTTGCAATTTAGTGTTTACAAATATTGCCATATAGGAAATACCCATATCATAAACTCTAAATAATATTATAAAAGTGGCAAGAGAAACAAAATCCTAGAGTCTACATAATCATATTTCTGCATGTTTTTAACATCAATTTATGCAGAAGATATCAATTTGTAATGACTTGAATAAGATGTCGGGGCAAAAACCATATGTTTCTTGGCCAAATATAATCAGTCTTAGTGATTCAATTAAGGTACATACCAAACGACATATTCCATGGCTTAATTTTTCAATTCTGCATCATATTTTTGGAAATTTATTACCATATCTAGCTGAATCAGATGTGTATCACCTGCTTAACTTTTGCTATCAATTATCTTAAAAATTATTCCACATTTGTGTATCTTGGGGATTCAAAAGTTATCCTTCAACAACACTTTCCTTTTATTAGGTGTACATTGTAGTCATAGCATTATTATAATCTTTGCCCTATCTGAACACAAATTATTTCTGAGAAAACAGTGGATTGACGAATCAAGTTACCCTAATATTAGGAAAATGGTTTCTCGTAAATATAGAAACTACAAGTGACACAAGTGCAAGATAATACTACATAGATATAGAAAAAATATGGCTGAAAAATGGCAGGAGATTTTTTTAAAAAGCAATCATACATACTTCATAAAAAATAAATAAAATTTGATCAGTTAAAGCTGTACAAATATATGAGACCAGGATATTATTAGTAAAAGCAATAGCAGGTAAAAATCTAGAAAATAATCTTTGTTCTCTCATGATACCTGACCTCCAAATGTATCAATACAAAGCCTTGGAGTCTTCACCCGTTGATTCATTGACTTTGGTGTAAGTACATGTGGCACTCAGAGTATTGTTTGGAAAAGGCATTGATTATGGTCTCCGACTTTTATTAAATACTCGCACATTATTTCATTTGATCCTTGCAACAATCATATATATAGGGCTATTAGAATATCAATTCATGGTGGGGAGTCTCACATATTTTTTAAGAAACTTAAAGGAAATTATCAAAGAAATAATAAAAGAACATTTCCAGAACTTAAAACATGAGTTTTCACATAGAAAGTGTCCCGTAGTACAAAAGGTAAACTGTAAAATATTAAATCACATCACTGTGAATTTTTTAACATTAGGCATAAAATAAAAGACCCCCAAATAAAAGCAATACTTGTCTCAGGCAAAGCCTCGAGTATCAAAAACAAGAATCTTTAACTTCACTAGAAGATGGTAGAGCAATACCTATATATTCTGCAATAAAAATTTTTTAAATCTTGAATTCTACACCCAAAGTCATTACTAATGGTGAAGTAGAACAAAAGAAGGTTAAAATGTATACTTCAAAAAGTACTCCATTCAGGCAAGGGAACAGACTCAAAATTAGGAACCGAGGAAACAGATATCCAAGCCATGAAAGTGTTGAGGGAAGTTCCTAGGTTGATGGCTTCAGGACAGCATAGAATTCAGATTGAAAAAGAAATAAGAAATATTCCAGAAAAAAAGATATTTAGTGGGGGAAATGGAGCTGATTCATGCAAAAGAGTAAAGTTCTCATTAAAAATCTGATGTGTAAGGAAGTTGTTTCTGACAGATAAGTGAAAAAGCCTAGAGAACTGATAAAGCAGTCGAGGCATTTGGAAATATTTCATATTTGAAAACAGATATTAAAAATCTACTGGAATAGATGGAGAAAGAATATCAATCACAATATATACAAACAAGTAGATGAAACACAAGCAACTTGTAGCTTCTGGATGTTGTGTTCACTGTATATGTTCACAAATGAAATGTAACACAAAACTACTGGATTTAATGGTGAACGACATTTGCATAATCGTAACAGTATAAAATCTGTCTGCATTAAATATTACAAATAGGTGACAGTATAGAGGGAAGTGAAGGGAGATAATGGTGCAAAAGAGCTTAATCCTTCTCTACCTTAACAGGAAGACAATTGGTGAATCAATAAATAGTAGTACAAATGTACTAGTCTAAAAAGGGATAAAGAGTGAAAACCAGGAGTTGCAAGTATTGGCCTTTGAAAAACAGAAATAGGGATAGAGATGGGTGGTACTAAAACTATCAACATCCTCTATTGTTGTATTTAAATTACACACCATGTAACAACTGGAGAATTGGCCAAAGTGCTCATCTTTTATAAAGTCTTTGTTCCAAAATTCATTCTAGCAGATGAATTTCAATAATTTTGCCATCCAATGTGTATTATGGTCTTAATAATAGGTAGCTTGCTAACTAGTTAGATAATATTTGAGGCTTAACCTTTTCTGTAAAATTTTAGTAGTATAACTGCATCATTCAGTACCATATAGACTTTATAGTACCACGGTAACCCCCCCTACACACACACACATACACACACACACACAATTTATAGTGTCACTTGCTATCATGGATGCTTGATTTCAGATATAGAATGTCATTTTATCCTACATAATGCAAGATATGGTTAAGAATCATTGAAATCATTTTTTAGTCTGAACTTTGTATTATATTGCTTTCAAATTTCCTGATAAATTTTTCTGTTATATTTCTATCTCAAAGTGAATAGTGTTAATGACTTTTAATGATCTGTGTCTGTAATGTAAAATGTCATGTTCTTTGGAATAGATCAAATTATCGGTCATTTCCATTACACTTTAATTTGGACAGTTTATATTTCATTTGCAATTTTAGGTGCATGTGAATGGTTGTTGCTGTAAGTTTTGTGTTAAGGTCACCCAAATTAAATGCATTCATTTAATCAAAGTCTTGTATTATCACTGCTCACACACACATATTAACTCTATTGGCCTCAATAACTTCTCCGACTTCTCTGTAATTGTTATAAAGAATATCCTGCTGACAGCATAGAGATTTCTAATCTTTCCTTTGCATTAAATCTATAGCATTTTGACTTATAATGGCAAGGAAACCTTACCTGCCAGAAAGCATTCTTCCATGTGTACCATGTAAAATCTTATTCATATCAAACTTGATTTGCCCCTCATGAGTCATGTTTTGTGTATGTATTTAAAGATGTTGAGTAGAGGGAGGAACACACCCCAACTTATTCTATGAGGCTACCATCATTCTGATACCAAGACCAGACAAAGATGTCACAAATAAAGAAAACTACAGGCCAATATCACTGATGAACAAATTCTTAGAAATGCACAACCTGCCAACACTGAATCAGGAAGAAATAGAAAATATGAACAGACCAATCACAAGCACTGAAATTGAAACTGTGATTAAAAATCTTCCAACAAACAAAAGCCCAGGACCAGATGGCTTCACAGACGAATTCTATCAAACATTTAGAGAAGAGCTAGCACCTATCCTTCTCAAACTCTTCCAAAATATAGCAGAGGGAGGAACACTCCCAAACTCATTCTACGAGGCCACCATCACCCTGATACCAAAACCCAACAAAGATGTCACAAAGAAAGAAAACTACAGGCTAATATCACTGATGAACATAGATGCAAAAATCCTCAACAAAATACTAGCAAACAGAATTCAACAGCACATTAAAAGGATCATACACCATGATCAAGTGTGTTTATCCCAGGAATGCAAGGATTCTTCAATATATGCAAATCAATCAATGTGATACACCATATTAACGAACTGAAGGGTAAAAACCTTATGATCATCTCAATAGATGCAGGAAAAGCTTTTGACAAACTTCAACACCATTTATGATAAAAACCCTCCATAAAGTAGGCATGAGGGAACTTACCTCAGCATACTAAAGGCCATACCTGACAAACCCACAGCCAACATCGTTTGCAATGTTGAAAAACTGAAACCATTTCCACTAAGATCAGGAAGGGGACAAGGTTGTCCACTCTCACCACTATTATTCAACACAGTTTTGGAACTGCTAGCCTCGGTAATCAGAGAAGAAAAAGAAATAAAAGGAATACAAATTGGAAAAGAAGCAGTAAAGCTGTCACTGTTTGCAGATGACATGATACTATACATAGAGAATCCTAAAGACGCTGCCAGAAAATACTAGAGCTAATCAGTGAATTTGGTAAAATAGCAGGATACAAATTAATGCACAGAAATCTCTTGCATTCCTATACACGAATGATGAATAATCTGAAAGATAAATTAAGGAAACACTCCCATTTAACACTGCAACAAAAAGATAAAATACCTAGGAATAAACCTACCCAAGGAGACAAAAGACCTGTATGCAGAAAACTATAAGACACTGATGAAAGAAATTAAAGATAATACCAACAGATGGAGAGATATACCATGTTCTTGGATTGGAAGAATCAACATTGTGAAAATGAGTATACTACCCAAAGCAATCTACAGATTCAATACAATCCCTATCAAACTACCAATGGCATTTTTAACAGAACTAGAACAAAACATTTCACAATTTGTATGGAAACACAAAAGACTGAATAGCCAAAGCAATCTTGAAAGAGAAGAACAGAGCTGGAGGAATCAGGCTCCCGGACTTCAGACTATACTACAAAGATACAGTAATGCAGACAGTTTGGTGCTGGCACAAAAACAGCAATATAGATCAACTGAACAGGGGAGAAAGCCCAGAGATAAACCCATGTACGTATAGTCACCTTATTTTTGACAAAGGAGGCAAGAATATACAATGGAGAAAAGACAGCCTCTTCAACAAGTGGTGCTGGGAAAACTGGATAGCTTCATGTCAAAGAATGAAATTAGAACACTCCCTGACACAACACACAAAAATAAACTCAAAATGTATTAAAGACCTAAATGTAAGGCCAGATACTATCAAACTTTTAGAGGAAAACATAGGCAGAACACTCTATGACATAAATCACAGCAAGATCCTTTTTGACCTACCTCCTACAGAAATGGAAATAGAAGCAAAAGTAAACAAATGGGACCTAATGAAACTTAAAAGCTTTTGCACAACAAAGGAAACCATAAACAAGATGAAAAGACAGCCCTCAGAATGGGAGAAAATATTTGTAAATGAAGCAACTGACAAAGTATTAATCTCCAAAATTTACAAGCAGCTCATGCAGCTCAATACCAAAAAAACAAAAAACACAATCCAAAAATGGGCAGAAGACCTAAATAGGCATTTCTCCAAAAAAGATATACAGATTGCCAATAAACACATGAAAGGATGCTCAACATCGCTAATCATTAGAGAAATGCAAATCAAAACTACAATGAGGTATCACCTCACACCAGGCAGAATGGCCATCATCAAAAAATCTAGAAACAATAAATGCTGGAGAGGGTGTGGAGAAAAGGGAACCCTCTTGCACTGTTGGTGGGAGTGTAAATTGATACGGCCACTATGGAGAACAGTATGGAGGTTCCTTAAAAAACTAAAAGTAGAACTACCATATGACCCAGCAACCCTGCTACTGGGCATATACCCTGAGAAAACCATAATTCAAAAAGAGTCATGTACCACAATATTCATTGCTGCACTACTTACAATAGCCAGGAAATGGAAGCAACCTAAGTGTCCATTTACAGATGAATGGATAAAGAACATGTGGTACATATATACAATAGAATATTACTCAGCCCTAAAAAGAAATGAAATTGAGTATTTGTAGTGAGGTGGATGGACCTAGAGTCTGTCATACAGAGTGTAGTAAGTAAGAAAGAGAAAAACAAATACTGTATGCTAACACATGTATATGGAATCTAAAAAAAAAAAAAATGGTTGAAGAACCTAGAGACAGGACAGGAATAAAGGCGCAGACAAGGAAGGGTAAGCTGGGACGAAGTGAGAGAGTGGCATGGACATATATACGCTACCAAATGTAAAATAGATAGCTAGTGGGAAGCAGCTGCATAGCACTGGGAGATCAGCTCGGTGCTTTGTGACCACCTTGAGGGGTGGGATAGGGAGGATGGGAAGGAGACGCAAGAGGGAGGGGATATGGGGATATATGTATATGTATAGCTGATTCACTTTGTTTTAAAGAAGAAACTAACACACCATTGTAAAGCAATTATACTCCAATAAAGATGTTAAAAAATAATAAAAAAACAATAAAGATGATGAAACTCAGAGTGGTGTACAACCATTGCAGTGTCACATAAAAATACTCGTATGTATGTCCATAATTTCATTGCATCATTCTCTCACTACTGCCACCACCATCCTAGTCAAATCTGCCATTGCTCCTCATTGGACTACCACAACAGCTTTCTCGCTGTTTTATGAAAACCTACAGACAGTTTCTGTGTGTGCTGTTCCCTGTGCTCAGAAACACTTCCTTTCCTTTTCCACCTGGTCAGGTCTGACTTACTGTTCTCATCTCAACTCAGGGGTCATCTCCTGTTCTCCTTGCCTTGGTAAAACACCTCTACTACATGATCTCTTGCTGTTTACTATTTTGCAATTTCCTTGTCCTAAGAACATTTTGTCAATTTTAACAAAGGTCTGTATACTCCATGTGTGCAGGGATTAGTTTGTGTTTACTCACCACATAAAGTTAATATATATTCATTGAATCAATGATTGATAGTTTAGTTTAATAATTACATTATAATTGATAATATGTGTCTTGGTTCTTAATCTTGAAGTGTGGCATTGTTTTAACTTACTATTGTAGGCAAATAAATTTAATTTTTTTTCTAATATCCAGACAAAATAAGCATCTATTACAAACTCAGACCTTATAGATCTCCTTTATTTTTGTCATCCCCTTAATATCCTACACTACATGATATTCATTAAAACCTTTCTATTTAAGAGGTAAGCGTCCTGAAAACATAACTGGAATGCATCAGTTTTGTCTTCAAAGAAGACCAAGCTGTGACCTTGACAATCATTCAAAGTACTAGCCACCCCCCTCCAGACCTGAACATACTGTGATCAAGGAGAAAGGGTATTTATAATGGGCCAGAAATAAATAGATGATTGAATTATTGCCATTCAGCAACTAGCCACTGAGCGAGCACTGCAGTATCTTCTGTGAGGATAAAGAAATGAATCAAAATAGATATCTTCTCTTCACAAAACTTACAGTTCTGCGGAAGAAATAAGAGATTCATAAAAATTAGAATATACATTAGCAAGTGATATACATGTCCTGTTATCTGAGAACCAGATGTTAATGTTTTTACTTCTCCTTTCTGAAAATTTTCTTTTAGCAAAAATTACATTTCCGGTTTCAGAAGTTTGGGGACTCTTCCAGGCTAAAAATAAGATACTAATATATGCCTCCCCTAAATCTCGTCCCACCCTCTACATTCTACATTCTGGAATATTGTCAATCTTCTCTGTGTCTATGAATGCCCTATATCTTCAAATTAAAATTGATTGCTCTCATGAAATGGTGTCTGCCCACTGTTTTACATTAATAAATGAATGATATATTCTTTTAATTGCATTTGCCAATGTGAATTTTATAAAAGAACTTCTCTCCTCCCCTTCATAATCCTTTTTTATATGTTTTCAGGGTAAATGCTGGAGGGGCTCCAATTTTGAAGTGTTGAATTATCAAGTATAATCATAAGAGCAATTTATAAAAGGGATAGCTGGAAATTAAAATACAACAACTGCTTAAGGTAAAATTCGTGGGGGAACTCTCTTGTCACCGCCCTGAGACCCTGCAGAACAGATGGAACTGACTCTTCCGCTTCTGTGTAGGTACCTGCTGTTTAATTACACCGTAATTAATTAAAGGAAAGACTCCTGTGTGGTTTCAGTAGTAGTGAGCAGGAGGGCAGTCAGAAAGAAACACTTGAATTCAAAATAATTCACGATTAAAATTAATAAGCTCAGGAAAGCAATTACTATTTACTCATTGTGGTCATTTTCCAAAAGCAATTATTACAGCAACAAATAGACTCCCTCAGTACCCGCCCCCAAATGCATAGTATGCTCTTTTTTCAACAACTAAACATCATGAGTATCTTACTAGTGTTTTATGGTTCAGTAATAAATATTTAGAAAATATATGAAGACTTTTAGAACTATAGCAACCACATAAAGTTAAATCTCAATATGTATTTCTTTAGCGGTTATTTCTTTTAAAAAACCATTACAATCTTTGCTTTGAGAAACTTGTTCAGAAAATACTACTTCCAGTCTTGAGGTTTTACCCAGTTATCTTCTCAGCTGCCTGCTTGTAAAAATGGCGGGTAAATATAATGGCAACATACCCAGACGAATGGGATGGTAATGGAGCGGCATCATACTAATTTAGGTGTGCAGTAACAATTCCTGGCCTTGCCATCTGCATTCTGTCCGTGTGTGTTTGCATGTGTATGCACACATGTTTTTCTGGCTTTCTGATTTTTCCCTCTTGACCACAGTTGTCACTGGAGTGTTGCAAAACTTTTGGCTTAGCTGTATGAAGAAAGATGGAAAGGCACCTTTGGTAGAAAAGCAATCAACAGGTAAAAAGAACACATTAGATAGGGCTGTGTAGATGTTTATTCATTTGTTTGATGTATCATCAGTGGATACAGCAATCCACGGGTCCAAGAGACACTTGCTAAAATGAGTCTTGTATCCATCAACTTTCTTTTACGTGTGGCTTGGAAACATTCATATATTTATTTGTTTTATTATTTCCTTATTGATTAAGGAGACTTCATAAAGTAGTAAGAAATCCAATCCCACACAGCTTCCAAATGCAGTTGTAGGGCCTAAATCAGTTTAGTAAACTAGATAAAAACACTTACACCAGGTCTGGATCTACAGTAAGATTGCAAGCAATAGATTTTAGTTTTCTTTATTACTTATAGGCTTATATTTGGGGGTTATAAAGCATAAAATTATTGAAACTGAAATACATTACTGCTGTAGGAAAATTATTTGAGATCACTCATTAATATTAATATGAGGTATTGGAACTATTAGTGATTTAGGTAGATGGAGCCTCAAGAGTTCTCTTCTGCTCCATATAGAAACCTGGAAGGAAGTTAAGCTTTTACATTAATGTGAATTTGAAACATTCAATATACAATCTCTTATTATAAGAAATATTAATCAAGAGTTACTTTCCCTGCCTATGAATATATTACACATAGATTATTACTCAGAACCCCAGGATAACAGTTCACTACTCTATCAATTATATCCATTGTTGGACACAATCTTGGCTGACCACTATATGGTACAGTATATGATACACAGTTACAGAAAGAAGAAATTACCAGGTGAGTTATTTGACTGTTAGCATTTTGATTAATCCTTTTTAAAAAATATGTCTTTTTTGCGACTTCCCTGGTGGTCCAGTGGTAAAGAATCTGCCTTCCAAAGCAGGGGACGCAGGTTTGACCCTGGGTCGGGGAACTAAGATCCCACATTCCGCGGGGCAACTAAGCCCGCATGACACAACTACTGAGCCCGCATGCTTCAACGAAGAGCCCACGTACCACAATGAAAAAGATCTCTCATGCCTCAAAAAAGATCACGCGTGCTGCAACTAAGGCCCAACACAGCCAAACAAATAAATAAAATAAATAATAAAATAAAACGAGTAAATATTTTTAAAAAGTAAATTTAAAAAAATATGTCTTTTTAAAACAGCATTATTCAGATATAAATGGTATACAAAAAAACCCTTCACATCTTTAATGCACACAATGTGATGAATTTGGACTTATGCAAACACCATAAAATCATCACCATGATCTAGGTAATTGACATGAACATCTCCTTTAAGAGTTTCCTTGTGTTCCTTTGGTTGTTAACTATAGGTACAATGTTGCACAGCAGATCTCTAGAACTTACTCATCTTGTATAACTGGAATGTTACATCCATTGAACAGCAACTTCTTATTTCTCCCTCCTTCCCTTAGTCCCTGGCAACCACCATTCTAGTCTCTGCATCTATAAACTTAACTATTTTAGATACTCTATATAATTGGCATCATGTAGTATTTGTCCTTCTGTGACTGGCTTATTTCACTTAGCACAATGTCCTCCAGGTTCATCCATGTTGTCACATATGGCAGGATCTCCTTCTTTCATAAGGCTGAATAATATTCCACTACATGTGTATACTACATTTTCTTATCCATTCACCTGTGATTACTTCTTAACTTCCTAACAGCTTGGTATTATTTTATGCTTTGTCTTTCGAAAGTGAAAAGATGAAACAGCATATGTTGGAGAAAGTCACAAATGAAGAACAATAGAAAATAGTATACAATGAAATGCTAATTTGCTGATTAAAGTATTGATATGGATATGTCCAGTTAATTGATCACCACATCCTTTGTCTCATAGAATGCTGTCGGTGATTTTTTAATTAATTATCTGTTTTGTTCTTATTAATGGAATTTTAAGCAAGAAGTATATCATATCATGGTCTAGAAGGAGATCAGATTGACAACTGTTAGGATAAATGCATTGGTGATGCAAAAATAATACGAGTGGAGAGAAAAAAATAGAGCTACTTTATTTTATCCCCCTCTTCCAGGCAAAATCCAAAATTATATGCATTTCTGAGGACATGTGTAACAATAATTTCAATATTAAAATATTTATACATTCTATGTTTCCCTTTTTTTTTTTTTAGAGCTCTGACAATTTTAATATCTTAACAAGATATCTAGGTACCTGCCCAGTCTCAGGCCCTGCAGATTACTTTGCCTGATTTTTAAATGACAGCTTCTTACCAACGAACACTGCCAATCATGCTTTCCTAGAGCTTTGTTGTTATGTGCAGAACCTCTGATGGTTTTATAATGCAAAGCTTCCAGGGGAAAAGTGATTAGGGTCTTTGTGCAGTTTTCTCCATGTACAGATACCTATTTGGCTGGTGGTTCGTTTCTCTTTGAAAAAAGAAACACTTTTTAGAGGAAGTCCAATGGTTCTTTGGGCTGAAATATGTATAAAAAGACTTTTTAAGTTACAGCATTTGCAGCTTCAAACTAAACTTGTGTACTAGCAAGTCTGATTTCTCTGCAAAATTTGTATAACTACTGATCTGTAGATAATGTTCCCCAAATCAGGGATTCTCTCCTATCTTGGAGACAGTATTCTAAGAACTCTAGTTACAGGGGTAGGGGGGGATTTGGTAGAGAAAGTGAAGGAAGTAGAGAGTCAGAGAAAGAAACAACCCAGAAAACAATAAAGAGAAACAGATCAAGAAGAAATTGTCTTTACACCTCCCTAAATCCTGTTCTTAATATCTTTTCTCTTATATCTGCTATTAACCAAGGCCAGAGTATCTTAAATACCTTTCATTATCAGCTCAGCATGGGCTGCTTCGCCATGGTTTGAAGTGTTACACGATTTCTGAGCATAAACTGAGCTCTTCGAGTCTGACTTCAATGAATTTTTCATTTAATTTTTCCTTAGAAGACCACTCAGACGCTGCTGTTAGAACATAAGGGAGACCGTATCGGAGACTGGTTGTCGATAGCTTTATTTCCCAATTCCATTTTTAAAATGCATTCTCATAATATATTCAAGTATTTCAGATTCAGTCAAATTGGTTCTTCTTTGTAGTAGTGAGAAAAATTATTAATTTATTCTCATGGACACCGTGCAAATTTATATGGGAACTGGTGGACCATGGGGGAGAAAGGTTTGTAGATTAAAGAATTTTTTATTATGTCTCAATGTGGGTGTAGAGAGTGTACTAATTTGCCACCTCTACCCTTTCAAATTAATCTTTTTTTTTCTGCCCCACTTAATTTTCCAGAGGGCTACCTTTTGAATTGTGTCACCCTGTTGGTTTCAACTAATGAGTGGGACTGGCAAGAGATTGGAGGGTGGAAGGAGAAAGGTATGGGGTTTTCCTCCCTGCACCTTTCCAACTTTAGAGCCTCACTTCTAGCAGTACCTGCATGCTTTCGTGACTATAGATCCTTCCGGCCCAGACTCAAGCCCTCTGTGTTCTAGGAATGCACTTTCTCCCATTGCCCCATCAGTACTAGAGGCAGCCTTTCTCCATTGTTTCTAATCTCTGCTTGCTCCAGCAGATTCAGTTGGCTTCCTGAATCCTGCCCAAATCTCTGTAAATTGTCCCTCATGATTGTCTCTTTCTTTGAACCACTTATTTTGGATTTGTTTTCTGTTGGAGCCTTGACTGATGATAATAACAATAATATTAATACTAATATCTAGAACTTTCTGCATGCTTACCACATATTGGACATTATTCTAAATGTTTTAAATGTTCTATTTAATCGAATCATTTAACTATTCTTCTGGGATATGTATCACTTATCCCAGAAGATAAGTAATACTTATTATATGCATTTATAGAGATTAAACTGAGATTTGGAAAGTGCATTATTGCCCAAGGTCTCCCCTGCTCATTAGGGAGCATCAAGACTCTAAACCTAATCTGTTCAAGTCTGGAGCCCTTGCTTTTAACCACTCTGCAGTGCTGCCTAAAATGTGAGACTTCTGAGACTGTGCTTGTGGTTTAGGAGCAGCAAATCTATATCTTTGGCTGATGGTCAATAACCAGGTAAATAAGAAAAATAGAAGTAGTATCTAGTTCAGTTCCACAAATATCTGTTAAGTCATTACTATAGGTTCAGCATATTCTAGGTCTTGAGAATGTAGAGATAAAAATGTGCTGCTTGCAGGTAGACTTGGCTTACTTGAGAGGAGTATCAGATACCATAAACTCATAAATTAAATAATATTTTACATGTGAAAATATAAATATTTACAATATACAAAGGAAGACTATTAGGGCAGAATGGTGTGAATCTCTGGTGACCCTTTGGGATTTCATGTTCATTTAATTGAAACGTGCACTGACCATGGGGTTCCAGTGCTCCAAGGTGAACTGGGTTTACCCTGGGCATTTGTGGTGTTCATGTTCTCTTGCTGGAGGTCATAGCTAGATGATTACCTGTGTCAACAAGACACACATTTCTTCTCTCTTCTAGCAATGACTTTGTTTATAGACTGAAGTTCTATGAGGACTAAACAGAATTTATAGAATTATAGAATTCAATTGGCTTACCTCCCAATTATACTCAGAGATAATAAGCAGTGGAATATCAAATAAAGGTTTATATTTTTTTGAATCCTTTATTCTCTTTGCTGATGTTAAAATACTAAGACTTCAGTAGATTAAAAGTACCACATTTTGTCTGATATAAAACTCATAGATTATAAGGTGCACCAGTATTTTCATATACCTTTAGAAAAGAAAAGGCAGTGTCATTAATCTGCAACACAGTGTGTTCTTCTCACTTAGAACTTGTATTTTATATTTATTGCAAGAGTTGTTTTAGAATTAAACATTTTTACACAATTAACAGTCCTGGAAATACATAATAGGAGAATGTAAACAAAATAATTTGGCTAAGGTATTTCCAATTTGTTTACATTAAGAGATTGACTTTTTTGAATCACCTTTTGACTGAGCTATCACTATCTGTATTTAGCTACACAGATTTTGGAGTTGGGAACTTTTCTTACCTCTAAAATAACAACAATAATAGCTCCTCTGTCATGGGATTCTTGCAATTCTTGAGTGAAATGAGACATGCAAAGTGGTTAGGATAGTGCCTGGTACATAATAAAAGCTCAATAAAATCAGTTATTATTTTGTTAGTGTTATTATATTCCTTTCAAGCAGCATCTAATACGTGGACTAAAAGTGGTGAAATAAAAAATTTGTTAAGAGGCAGAAAGTCATTCTATCTCACTATGCTCCACCTGAATGCTCTAGACTGTGAACTATTTTGGGATGACAGCTACAAGGAAAGCCAGACCAGCTGTTTGACCAGTTAAGTCAATAACTTCCCTCAATCTGAAATAGCTCCTTTGTAAAAAATGAGGATCATAAACACTTATCCTATATCTACACTTTAGAACTGAGAGAAAGGTAACAAAGAAACGTGAACACACTTTCTAGCCTTTGAACCAATATACAATGGTCCTCTATTACGAATATCAATTTCATAAATACTGGCTGACTGATTGTCTATTTTGAAAGAGAGGAAGACAGAATGTTGCATTCATTTTCCAGAAATACCATGCATTATTTTCCTGGAACCTCAAAATAAAGACTCAAGAGTGAAAGTAACAGGATTTTTATTTTTTCCCCAGCACCCACCAGTTAAGTGCCAAAACCTTGTCCTGTTCAAAATCATTTTTCTGGTATAACCTCTGTAATCATGGGGCAGTGCCTGTGGCAAAAAGCACCCTCTAAATTAAGATGCAAATCAGAAGGTTCTAAGTAACAGTGAACAATATTCAGAGATTCCTTTGCATTGCAGCTCACAGTGCAGAGGATCTGAGGACAGCAACTGTGTGTCCTGACACTGTCAGTCCCATGAAGGTGTGAAGGCCATGTTCAGTCCCCATGCACTCCGACCATTGATGGGTGTGCACGTCTCATTTTGTATGTCTTACATGTTGAGTTCACCTGAATGCAGGAGGTTGCCATGTACAAGCTCTGTAGGCTGTTTCTCATGTTTAAGCTATTGAAGTTTATCTTTTCTTAAAAAATTGGGGTATAGTTGTTTTACAATGTTGTGTTAGTTTCTACTGTACAGTGAAGTGGAGTTCCCTGTGCTATACAGCATGTTCTCATTAGGTATCTATTTTATACATATTAGTGTATATATGTAAGTTCCAATCTCCCAATTCATCCTACCTCCTCTTTTCCCCCTTGGTGTCCATATGTTTGTTCTCTACTTCTGTGTCTCTATTTCTGCCTTGCAAACAGGTTCCTCTGTACCATTTTTCTAGATTCGTCATATATATGTTAATATATGATATTTGTTTTTCTCTTTCTGACTTACTTCACTCTGTATGACAGTCTCTAGGTCCATCCACATCTCTACAAATGACCCAAGTTTGTTCCTTTTTATGGCTGAATAATATTCCATTGTATATATGTGCCACATCTTCTTTATCTGTTCATCTGTTGATGGGCATTTAGGTTGCTTCCATGACCTGGCTATTGTAAATAGTGCTGCAATGAACACTGGAGTGCATGTGTCTTTTTGAGTTATGGTTTTCTCAGGGTATATGCCCGGTATTGAGATTGCTGTGTCATATGGTAATTCTATTTTTAGTTTTTTAAAGAACCTCCATACTGTTCTCCATAATAGCTGTATCAATTTACATTCCCACCAATAGTGCAAGAGGATTCCCTTTTCTCCACACCCTCTCCAGCATTTATTGTTTGTAGAGTTTTTGATGATGGCCATTCTGACCAGTGTGAGGTGATACCTCATTGTAGTTTTGATTTGCATTTCTCTAATGATTAGTGATGGTGAGCATCCTTTCATGTGTTTGTTGGCAATTTGTATGTCTTCTTTGGAGAAATGTCTGTTTAGGTCTTCCACCAATTTTTGTATTGGATTATTTGTTTTTTTGATATTGCTCTGCATAAGCTGTTTGTATATTTTGTAAATTAATCCTTTGTCCGTTGATTCATTTGCAAATATTTTCTCCCATTCTGAGGGTTGTCTTTTCGTCTTGTTTATGATTTCATTTGCTGTGCAAAAGGTTTTAAGTTTCATTAGGTTCCATTTGTTTATTTTTGTTTTTATTTCCATTACTCTAGAAGGTGGGTCAAAAAATTTACTCCACCTTTCCAATTTTATCTTCAATAATTTATGAGTCTTTTATTCTTTCCCTAGAGAATAAGTACTATTGTTTTCTCCTCCCTTGATTGCTTTGAGAAAGAAATGGTAAGATGTTACTTAAAGATTGGTGCAAAACTGAAGAGGCCAACTCTTCCCTCCTTTTTTTCCACCCATCCCTATTTCTCCCATTTCTATTATATTTAGGGAAATGATTAAATAAGTACATAAATAAAAATTCTGTACCCAGATAACACAGTTACTTCACAAATATTTTACCAACAAAACTTTCATTTTAAAATGAATACACAAACAGACAAGTGATGTGTAATATTTATTTTAGCCTTATCTGATTTGCTAAATTTAGAATACACTAATTCCTTTTAGGCCTCAGGCCATAAAAACTAGTATATCCTGTCATGAATAGTGTATTCTCTTGCCCTGGAATGGGCATCTAAAAATACCTATTTCTCACAATGGATGGTTATGTGCAGAAATAACCAAGGGTGTTTAAAGGATTGCTGGCAGAAATGAAGTGAATGCATGTGTCAGCCTCACAGTGGCACCTACACATTTCCCTGAATTTCATCTCAGTGAAATAAAATTTCAAGGAAATCTCAGGTGATTTCAGAGATGCTGTAGGATATTCTTTTTGCCCTTTATTCTCTATATATCAATATAAAATTCTCTCCATTGAACTTTTCTGCTTTTGAAGTATGTTAACATCAGTGTATTTCCACTGAGGATAAAAAGAACTTTAAAAATTGCAGTATGACTTGCTTTGGAGTTTACATCCTAATATAAACTCACAAGAAGAAATATAACACATTTATATTTACTTATAGGGAGCTTTTGAGTTAAGAAATATAACTCATTTGTCTTTTAATATCAGAAATTCCTGCATGCAATCAGTATTTACAAACAATTTACATTTTTATAAAGGTATTAGGATTGGTAAAGAAGGGACAAAAAATTGGAAACTAAAATTTTAGGAGTAACTAAAGGTTTCAAATCAATCAGATATATTCCTAAAACTTTGTGCATAAAATAAGTTAATGTTAGATATGTGACTGAATTTACAAAAATATTCTACTTCTTGTAAAACGATATCACTAACCAAATAATACAAGTAAGTAACTCACATCTATAACTCCTGGATAAAAACCACCTATCAGATAAGTACAGCTTCTCTACTAAAATAAAATTACCACACTTTCTCTGTTCTTATGTCTTTCATATTTTTTATTCCATAATAAAATGGTTTTATTTTATTATTCCTTGCAGGTTTTTTTTGCCCTGATCTTTTAAATATATATGTAATATCCCCTATTTTAGGTTTATCTGATTGTTAAGTTAGTCACTAGTGTCTTTAAACTGTTAATTATATCTAGAGGTTTTATCATATTTAGGATCAATTTGGAGTGGCAGTATATCTATCTGTAACAGTGCTTTTGTGGATTCCCCTATAACAAGGGCTCATGAGATACATACCCCTGGTTTTCAAACTTATACATTAATTTTTATCTTTTCTTCCATTGTAAATTCCTCCATCAGCATTTCACCCTAATAATTTTAGCAAAATAGTTTTTCAAAAAATTGTTTCATTAGAGTCTTCAAATGGTGTTTTTCAATTCTCATATTTTCCTTCTACTTTTTATCTATAATTTTCCTTAGAAAAACATTTAATCAACTGTTTGGTTAGCTTTTATTACAGTTTATGTAGAAAAATCATGATTAAATATATATTCTTTTTCTTATTAATTTTAGAATGATGTTTTTGTGCTCTAGGAACCTTCAATGCTGACCAGAGAAAGTATTTTTCTTATTATTGTAAGTTCTTAGAACTTTATATATTTGATATGGATCAATCCTTACTACCTTAGCCACTTACCAGGAGGAAACTCAAATACTGTATGGAGGGAAAAAAATAACTTAAAGAATCAAATTATTTGTACATTTAAAAATATACAATGGAAGATACCTAACCAAAAATAACCAGACATACAGAAACTCAAGATAACATAATCACAATTTAAAACAAATAAATAAAACATACAGTAGGAACAGATCCACAGGGTATTCAGGTAATAAATACAGTCAAAATCTGACTAAAATAAATATACTGCATATATTAAATGAAATATAAGACAATATTGAGAATTTTTGCAGAGAGCTAGATGCTTGAAAAATAACCAATAGAAAATTTAAAATTATATACATAAATATAATTTTAAAAATTAAAATGCAAAATTCAGTGGAAGACTTTACAGAAAGTAAGTATAAGTGAAGACAGAATTACTAAACTAAAATAAGAGCAGAGAAAAATATCCAAACTGAAACATGAAGAGACAAAAATATGTAAAACACACACACATAAATATTAGGGTTGTCATAGTAGGATGGCTGCAGAATTACCTAGGGAGCCTGAAGCCTTGCCATCAGGGTTGCTGCATTTTTTCTAACATTTCTTTGTTCCATACATGGAATAAATTAATATGTGGGAAAATGTTAAAATCAGTAGTAACCAGTATTGCCTAATGATTGTTGACAGGGATTCTCCTCAAAATGTAGAAGGTGATTTCCCAGTATGATTGACAGTATATGGACTGCAAGCTCCAGAGTATTCAACTTTAGCTTTGAAGTTCCTTAAAAAAAAAAGGTGGAAAAATATTTCTCACATTTTTACTGTGGTGATCAGCTATTCTAGAAGCAGATTTTCCAGAATTCTTTTCCCTATAAGGTTGTTGGCAACAAGAAAAATTTATATAAGATTTGGAAAGTGGAAGGGAGGCAGCATCTGCTGTGTTTGGATAGTTGGTGCAGGTCACCAGACATTCCTGAAGCTCATGCATTTGGGACTGAACTGATGGCCTCTGCAACAGTCAGCACTACAGCTCACACAGATTCCATTGGATCTCCTCCTTCAGGTTATTTTACCTTTGGGCCAGGTATGTGCAGATTGGAGGTAAAAGATGTCAGCTTCTTCAGGACTCCCACATTACCCAGGTTGGAGGTGGCGAGAGACAGATTCTAGCTCATCTGCAATGATTCCAGTTTGCCTTATCTCCCCCTGCTTCACGTGCAACTTTTCTTCTTACTGTCTCTGCTAACCTATGGTGACTTCTAATCCACCACTAGCTGAGAGGCAACAACTTCCTGTAAACTTTACCAAGAATTACATCTGTGGAATCTTTATAACAAATCTTATTCCATATTGCTAACCACATACTCCATATTGTGGTTTTGCTCCCTGCTAAAACCCTGACACTGAAATTGGTACTAAAGTGGTTCTAGGGAAATAAAAACTTAAGGATGTATTATCCAAATATTTTCTGGGATATCTGGAATTGATTCCCTGATCTTATTAAATTTAACTGCCTTAATAACGTTGTTGCAAATGGTAAAAGTGACAGTGGTTGTCCGTGCCATACAATGGCAAAGCAGTTAGTCAAGTGATTATGAGGACACCTAAAATCAAGTGATTATGAAAGGCTATACTTTAGGTCGAGTGGTGCTGGTTTAGAACATTTTTGTGAAAATTAAGACCGTAAAGGAGTTTGTTGGTTACTTGAGAGTACACAGGAGAACTTGAAGGAAGAAAATGAGGACCATGGGGCTTTAATTTTCCACCTTAAACTGTGGATAAGAAAGCAGAGTTTTAGGACTTTGCCCTAAAATAAAGGCCCTTAGCCAGGCACGGGGCCAAGATTTCTGAAAACCAAACCTCAAGTCTAATCATGAGAGTGCTACATTACGGTACAAAATTAATTTGTAAAATCACAAGGTTGCATGTGTTAAATGTAGGGCAATGACTGGGGAGGAGTTTACCCTGAAAATGGGAAGGGGTAACCAGTTCGCATTGCTTGTAGACCTATAACCAGATTCAAGTTCTGGCAGGACCCAGGAGGTAGAAGGCAGATGAAAATCATCAGAGATTTACCACTCCAGATATGGGAATAGATCCTAAAGCTACCAGGGCAGGATGGAGGAAATACAATGTTGGGTCAGGTTGAATTTGTTGATATGTTTGCATTAAGCATAGATTCTGGATTCAATAGGTTAGCTCTGGTGACTGGGAGTAACAGTTTTCTTGGAATAGCAACTAAACTTTGAACTCAAATATGGCCTACACTAAATGAAGTTGAAATGCCATAACTTCCTTGGTGCAGTGTAGAGGAAGGCATCCAAAGGCTAAAGGGAATCAGAATTCTAGAGTAAACTTATCATGAAAGTCTCACCCACTCAATTTATTATATTTTTTGTAACGTCCAGAGATGATTTCCTTCACAAAAGCTATGAGAAATATATCCAGAAGGGAATTCTAGTATTCTTGAAGATCCCTGTGCTGGTTATTCTCTGTAGGCCAGAAATGACAGTGGAAACTACTACCATTGAATCGAGATCCTTGATTCAATAAGGATGATGTGTCCTATGATGGCAGGGACCAAGCTGTGGCATTTAATTTCCAGAGGCAATTATGGTCATTTATGAGTATGGTTGTAGCCACCATTTCAGATGTGATTTGGACGCTGGAGCAAACAGACATAATCTCCAGTACCTGGAATGCATCAGTTAATGTAACAAATGCTACTTTGATTTATATATGCTATCTCTTTATTGGGAACTGTTTGCTTTCACCTTGCAGAGCCAGGAAAACAGCTTCACTGCCCTATACTAAGGCAATATCAGCTTCCTCGTCCAATATCATAATCTCGTCCGTAGATTCTTTGATGGCATTTCCATTGCAGAACATCACTAAGTCATTCAATTAATGATAGAGTTCTCCTTGGACATGGTGAGGAGGGGGAAGTAGCTTCTCTAGACACATTGATAATATCCATGTGTACCAGAGGAAAGGAGATAAATGCCGTAAAAAATTCAACAGTTTGCTGCTTCAGTGAAATTTCTAGAGTCCACATATCTGGAACATGTTAAGATAAGACTTTCAGGGTGAAGGAAAAATTGATGTATCTGGAAACCGGTTCATGCTTATGGAATTTATTCACTCCCATGGTCCTCATCATTCTGAAGCAACTAGCATAATAAAATAGTGAAAAAGCTTTTAGGAGATTCTGTTACTGGGCTAGATGGGCACATCAGCTTCTGGGGTTAGAATAACCCCCAGGATGTGGTATATGTTGTGACCAATATTTAGTGCTATTTGTCCCACAGCAAACATTCATAACTCAGGAAACAAGGGATAAAATTTGGGGGTAATTCTCTTACTCTTACCCCTAGTAAATGAACTATTAGTGAAAGTTTTACTTCCTGCCCTCGAGTCTTTGGGCTTTGCTGCCTGATATGTCTTAGTTCCTAAGGAATGAATGCTCCCACCAGGGGACACAATTGCTTTATTAAACTAGAGGTAGAGACTGCCACATGGCCACTTTAGAATTCTCATGATAATGAATCCACTGGCAAAGAATGGGATTGCTATATTCTTTGAAATAAGTGATCCTGACTCTTCAGGGGAAATCAATTTGCTACTATGGGGTAAGAAGACATGTGCCTGGAATGAAGTAGATGCCTTGGGTACCCTCTTAGTGCCCCATGTTTTGTCATAAAAGAAATGGAAAACTACAAAGTATTCAGCACAAGCAGGACTGCTAAAGCCCAGACCTTTCAGAAATGCAGGTTTGTGTCATCCTTGTAGGCAAGGAATCATGGCCTGCAAAGGGGCTCACTGAGGGCAAAGGAAATACAGAAGTGTCAAATTATAACTATCAGCTACACACTAAATACTTATGTTTCTTCCTTACTTTTATATGAATATGCGTGCATGAACTCATCAGTTCCTTTTTTTAAATTCCATTGCCACTATAATTTAATATAAAATGTGTTAATACTACTTAACTTTATTCAGCATTTAAAATGTGCCTCAGTTCAATGAGAAGAAAAAGAGATAAAGTGACATGAGGACTTTATCTTTTTTTGGAGAGAAGTTTAGTGTGTTTTTGGTCGTATGAAGTTCACCGGCCTCATGTTAGTTGGAAGCATGACTGTGTTTTTATCTTTCTTTGGGGGATAACTATGGTTAAGAGATACATATATCTCAAGTGGAAAAAGGTGAATTGGGTTGTTTTCCAATTTTGTCAACTTAGCTAAACTCAACAATATTTCCTAGAATTTCTTTCCCTTTGTGGTTTCAGTTTAGAGTTGTGTTGAGAGTTTAGCTAAACTACTCCATAATATTGCTGCCATGGCATCCATTTTGTGTAGCCAAGTGGACTGCGGAAGGCCTTGAACTGATGGTAGGGCCACCTCCCACCCCTTAGCACAGGGCCTAGAAAACAGAGTCACAAGTAAATGTAACGTGACTCCGGATATCCTGATATGACTCCCCAACTGCCCTTTTAAAAAGCCCTCTCCCCTGCTTCCCAGGGCCTTCCTCTTGTGCCCAATTAGAAAAGACGCCCCAGGAAGTTTACCAGAACTCCACCTTTTTTTGGTTTGACTTGATCAATCCAGGCTTAGGCTGGGAACACCAAAGCACTCCACCTGTGGACCCAGGTAAAGGCACGTGTGGCAAGTCCTGCTGCACTCCCTCTGTCTGCCCACTGCCTTGACATCCCTGCCTGACCCCTGAAGGCACACCACATACTTCCTCCAGGACCTGTGAATTACAAACTTCCCTATTTCTATTCCCTTATGGTCTTTTGTTGAACTCTGGTTTACCATCAACACCCTGGGGCGCTACTTAACAAACATTAACTTTTTTTTTTTTCACATCTTTATTGGAGTATAATTGCTTTACGATGTTGTGTTAGTTTCTGCTTTATAACAAAGTGAATCAGTTATACATATACATATGTTCCCATATCTCTTCCCTCTTGCGTCTCCCTCCCTCCCACCCTCCCTATCCCACCCCTCTAGGTGGTCACAAACCACTGAGCTGATCTCCCTGTGCTATGTGGCTGCTTCCCACTAGCTATCTATTTTACGTTTGGTAGTGTATATATATCCATGCCACTCTCACACTTTGTCACAACTTACCCTTCCCCCTCCCCATATCCTCAAGTCCATTCTCTAGTAGGTCTGTGTCTTTATTCCCGTCTTACTCCTAGGTTCTTCATGACCTTTTTTTTTCTTCTTCTTCTTTTTCTTAGATTCCATATATCTCACACCGGTCAGAATGGCCATCATCAAAAAATCTAGAAACAATAAATGCTGGAGAGGGTGTGGAGAAAAGGGAACCCTCTTGCACTGTTGGTGGGAATGTAAATTGATACAGTCACTATGGAGAACAGTATGGAGGTTCCTTAAAAAACTAAAACTAGAACTACCGTACGACCCAGCAATCCCACTATTGGGCATATACCCTGAGAAAACCATAATTCAAAAAGAGTCATGTACCAAAATGTTCATTGCAGCTCTATTTAAAATAGCCAGGACATGGAAGCAACCCAAGTGTCCATCATCGGATGAATGGATAAAGAAGATGTGGCACATATATACAATGGAATATTACTCAGCCATAAAGAGAAACGAAATTGAGATATTTGTAGTGAGGTGGATGGACCTAGAGTCTGTCATATGGAGTGAAGTAAGTCAGAAAGACAAAAACAAATACTGTATGCTAACAAACATTAACTTAAATTCACAGCGGGTTGGCTGCAAAAGAAATTTCTTTGAGATTTGGAAAGTAGGAGTATAAAACAGTCAATCCTCTCTGAAGGTCAAAGTTGGGCACCAGGCAGTGCAGTGAGGTGGGTTTTGCATGTGGTTAGTGAGGTCTTGTTGGAGTGGAACCTGCAGTCCTTTGAGCTACCAAAAATTTCCTCAATTTGGGGCCAGGTGATGGTGCAATCTGGTGGCAAAGGGCATCAACTAAAAGCTTGAATTACGAAATTTTTTAGCCAGAAGCACTGAAAGGCTTATGGTGGCCTTCTTTCCCATAAGTAACTCAAAATAAATATCAATAGTAATTTGTAAAGTAAATATAAATAACCCAAACTAAATTTTAATTATTTCTAAGATAATTATCTCAATAAATGAAAGCAATATATTAAATACAAAACTCTTTCAAATTGTCTCTATCCTGTCTCTCTCCTTTTGATGTTTCTGTACATGCTTAGTCTAACTGTTGGAAATTGTAGCAGATTGATTACAAAAATAGTTCTCATTTTTTCTCTCCATTTATCTACCACATTTACAACATGACAATGCAGCTCCTTCCATGAAGAGGTGGAGTCTTCTTCCCATTCCTTGATTCTAGGCTGCACTCTTAACAAGCTTTGGCCAATAGATTACAGTAGAATGGCATGGTGCCTGCCTTGAGCTTGGGTCTCTATTGTCCTTGTGCTGCTTCTCTCTCTCAGTGGTCTGTGCAAACCTGAGCTAGCCTTCTTGGAGATAAAGACCATGTGGAAGAGAGGCCAGTTGCCCCAGCTGAAGCTTTCAAAACCTGTTTAGCACTAGCGGACAGAAAACATGTGAGGGAGCTCAGCCAACATCATCAGAACTGCCTACCTGACCCACAGCTGGCCAGGATGTAAGAATATGCCTAACCGAGACCAGAAAAATAATATCATACATAGACTCATGAGCAACAAAAATTGGTTTTTGTTTTAGGCCGCTGGGTATTGAAGAGGTTATACCTCAACAGCTGACTGATAAAGAAATCCAGCACTGGAAATTATAAAGCTGGAGTGTATATAGAGGAGGGTGATTAACCTATGAAGAGGTCTGAAAATCAAGTTGTATGAGAATGGATTGGAAGAATTAGGATATTTAGCATAGAGAGGAAGAATTTTAGGAAGGACAGAGTGGTTCCCCCACATAATTGATGAACTGTCATGTAAAAGGGAATTGTATTTACCCAGTTTAAATTCAGAAGACAAAATGGTAAACATTGGCAGATATTAGGTGATGAGAGACATTGTAATAGAATAGATAAATTGTAGAACTAGCTCAGATTTTTCTGGTAGGGATGGTGCCTCACAATGCAGTTCGTTTTTCTCATTAGATATGTTCACACAGAGTGGATGACCATTTCACACGTTTGTTTCAAAATGCAATTTCCTCTTTGGCTTGGAGTTTTGACTAGGTGACATATAAGATTAGTTTTAATGTCAAAAATGTATGTATGGTGAGATTTTTATGTTTTCCTTAATTAAATATACTTTTTATAATGATTGGTATTCAAAAATTTATATTATTTAAATACCAATAATGTACTTGTTCGGTTTCCCATTCATTTTGATTTTAATTGATGACGTAACCACACTCTGAGCAGAATAACCTGAAAAGCTTTTCACCACCTTACCATCAATAGAGCTGTCTGTTAAAACGTGTTCTGGGGGCTTCCCTGGTGACGCAGTGGTTGGGAGTCCGCCTGCTGGTGCAGGGGACACGGGTTCGTGCCCCGGTCCGGGAGGGTCCCGTGTGCCGCGGAGCGGCTGGGCCCGTGGGCCGTGGCCGCTGGGCCTGTGCGTCCGGAGCCTGTGCTCCGCAACGGGAGAGGCCGCAGCAGTGAGAGGCCCGCGTACCGCAAAAAAAAAAAAAAAAAAAAACAAGAAGAAAAACCAAAAACGTGTTCTGGGTTCCAAAGAATTTACTTCAAAATAAACTATTGGGTAACAACCAATTTTGAAACCTAAGACAAAAAATTCATATAAAGATAATAAGAGAAATTTATTTCTATTCCTTTATTCAACAAATATCTATTGATTTCCTATTATTTGCTTGACATTGATCTAAGCATTGGGGATATGTTAGTAAACAAGTGAAGTTTACCCTGAGGAAGTTTATCATCTAGAAGGAAGAAAAACAATAAAAAGTATGAATTCTATATAGTGTGAGGTAGTGATAATGCTGAGAAAAATAATAAGTCAGGGCAAGGAGACATAAATTAATGGGGGAGTCACTCTTGCAGATGAGTGTTCAGAGTTCTCTCTGGGGAGGGGACATTTGAGCACAGGCCTGACCAGAGCTAGGAAACAAACCTAGTAAACAAGGGAAACCACTTATCAAACAAATGGGAAAGCTCTTGGGGAAGAAATTTTGCTAGGCATATTCAAAGAAATGCAAGAAAGGGTATGTGCCAAAATGAGGTAAGAAAAGGAAAGTATTAGGAAGAAATTAGAGTAATAGACAGAGGCTAGGTCACATGAGGCATTATAGGTCATGGTAAGAACTTCGCGTTTTATTTAGAGCATGATGTAAAGCCATTGGAAAGTTGAGACTAGGCACTTGGCATGATATGTATTCTGTTTCATACAGTTCACTCTTGTTTTTTAAGGACAAATAAGCTATGCTTGGGGTGGAGAGGGGGGCAGAGCTCATTGTTCCTTGGCCCAATTGCTTTCAGATTCATGCTCTCCTTTCTTGAGTCCCTTTCTATATCTTTGGAGGAATGGTATGGGCCCTTGGTACTTTATTTTCTAGGCGTCCTTTTGAAATTGCTGGATGAGACACTAGCAGGTGGAAGAAAGAGAGAAGCCAGGTTATTTTTTAAATCTTCCTTCTGTCTGCTTCATCACTGAGTACGATCTGAGTGAATTACAGTTCTGCATCAGCAGTGAACATAATTTTGGGCTCTGGTTATGCCTCCTCCTTTTGAACGTAAACCTATGGATGGGAAATTCACTAGAGTGATTTGTTTGTCTTGTCAAACATTGACTGAAACAAGAGGCAAAATGTGAAGCAGGATTATTGTCAGACTTTCCCAGTCATCAAAACGAGAGAAGAACAAGTTGAACAAGTTTCTGTAACAGCCATAGACAAGGTAAAAATGATGAGATTAGGGATCTCCTTTGAATGCAGAGCAGGGCATGTGAAAGGACTGGATAACTGGTGCAGTAAAGGAAAAGAAATTTTAAGTCTTCAAGTTTTAGTTTGAAAAACTGGGTAAAGGCAATATCATTGGTAGATATGGGGAAGACTGAGGAAGGAAGAGATTAGAAGGGAGGATATGTCCATCAAGAGTTCTATTTGGGGCTTCCCTGGTGGCGCAGTGGTTGAGAGTCCGCCTGCCGATGCAGGGGACACGGGTTCGTGCCCCGGTCCGAGAAGATCCCACATGCCGCGGAGCAGCTGGGCCCGTGAGCCATGGCTGCTGAGCCTGCGCGTCCAGAGCCTGTGCTCCGCAACGGGAGAGGCCACAACAGTGAGAGGCCTGCGTACCGCAAAAAAAAAAAAAAGTGTTTGGTAAAACTTGACCTTGATGTGGCCATTTGATATCTATATGGGGGTTCAATTTGAAAGTTAAGAATATTAATCCAGGGCTTAGGAAAGAACTTCAGTTTAGAGATATATTGGGTAGGTGGGTTGGATCACGAAATTTGAAGAGACATCTTAGGAACTGGCCATATAGAGAGAAAAGCCAATAACTGAGGACTAAGCCCTAATGCACTTTAATATTAGAAATTATGGAGAGGAAAGTAAACCATCATAGGAGACTGAAAAGGCACTTGTGAAGCAGGAGGAAAAACAGAAAAGTAGTGTTCCTGGAAGTCAGGTGAAGAAAGCTTTTCTAGCTGTGATATCCAGTTGATAAAATGTTTTGTGTCATTTATATCCTTCCTCCCTTCCCCCCATCTCTATCCCTATCTCTATCTCTCAATCTCTCTCCTTTATTCTTCCTTATTTCTTTCATTGTTTTATTCAGATACTTAACCAATATAAACTGAGAGCTTGCTAGGTGTGCTATGCTAGTTAATTCAGAACTCAGATACAGGAGGCCTTGAATAAGAAGTTAATAGTAGTCTCTTGGACAAGAGTCAATTTTCCCAGACTATCCTTTTAAACAAAGAATGATAAAGTTCATTTTCAAGGCATAACTCATTATCCTACATTTTAGGTAAAGAATGAGATTTATACCTTGCTTCACACTTTATTTACATTTACCCATACAAAAATATGTATATATGCATAAATATTTTACATTCAGTTCTACCATATTTACTCACAGCATCTTGCAAAGAACATTTTTAAAAAATGTTTTCTCATTCTCTAACTTTATTTTTCTGCTTGAAAATGGCAAATTCAATAATCTTCTCCAGAGCTCCTTATTTCTCTGTGACAATCCAAGGGTTAAATTAAAGGAGACTTTAGCTCCTTGTCCTTGGCTCAGAGAAAAGCTAAATGTAGCCTCCATTTATTTCTATCACATTCTGTTTTGCTTTTTCAGCATGTAGCCTTCATTTTTTCTTATCCACAGCCAAGATACACCTTGAAAGTGAGGCGATAACCAGAATATGGGTTGGATCTAATTCTTAAAATCAAAGGTAGGTAAGCTCCAAGGTTAAAATTGGAAAGCTCAGGAAATCCTAAGTGCAAACACCACCTTTCAATCAACCGCAAATCATTTCCTGCTCCCTTGTCTCTGAAATGCAGGATTGCAGCCTCACTGCTATTCTCCTTTCTAAATTAAGAAGCACATTTCAGGTATCTAAGAAGCCGCTGAGTGAGGCAAGGGATTTTAGAACTGGATTCCATTCAGCTTTGCTACTGGTTCATTTTATCATTACATTTTCACAAGTGGGGGTGGGGTGAGAATTTTAGAATTTAATGAAGGTCATTAAAGGAAGAAAAATGGCAGCAAAATGGAACTTGAGGTTTTAGAGTAAAAAATAGGAAAATTGAGAAAGCATAATATGCTGTTAAAATTCTACACTTTTAATTCCTTTCTCCCAGCATAATTATGAATTGCGTGTGACAAGTAAGATACATTAAGGAGACTGAGCCCTGTAAAATAATTGTATTTAACTACAGAACTTAACTGCAGAACTTCTGTATTCAACCTTTTCCAGACCACTAAAAACTTATGCTTATATGTTTATAATCTTTAGTCATTATAATAGGGAGTTAAATGCAGCAGAATAGACAAGAACCAGGCCCTAGTGTTAACCTACTGTTAGCTCGTGGGAACAGCCCAGCCTCCTGAATAAAATACAAAGTGCATATTTTAGTCTTTTAATAACAGCATGTTCTGTTGTGGTTAAATTTATTTCTCAAGTATGTATACTCAGAGTGTGCCTAAAGAAATTCAATCCACAGAAAGTGTTAGTGACCTCCGACAAAAATGGCTATATTTAGCTAGATTAAAAAATTAGACAAAGGAATGTTTCCTCCTTAATTCCTCTCCTTAGAAGCCATATCTGGCAGAGACCAAGACATTTTGTAAGGCTTTCCATCTGTTCAATTTGCTTTTATAGTGATGATGTAGGGTAAATGACCTCCAATGAAGATCAAAGAGTAAAGAATCAAAATCAAGATATAATTGAGGGAAAACAAAGGAAAAAACAAAGAAAGAAAAAACACAGAGTCTTGTAGATACCTGGAAAAATTAAAGACAGGAATCTTGTTATTATACATTAGGGAATTAATGCCATTTTGAGATGACATGGCTATGCCCCATTTAGTCCACCTTAAGGTTTGAAACCCAACTGTAGTATTAGAGTTACTCATCCCTTACCCTTGGGTCCCACTGCTTTTCATTCATTCATGATGCCCAAACAGCAGAGAAGAAAGTGAACTGTTTTCGGATGTTCAAGAGGAAAAGAAAATATGTCTATTAGTACTGAGGGTCATAAGTAGATACTGGCTGTGAACGGCAGACTCTAAGAAGGCCCCTAATGATCCCTGACTCCTCATTCTCACATCCTTATGTAATCCTTCGCCTTAAGTTAGGCTGGGTTTTGTTACTTGCTTCTAATGAATTGAATATAAGAGAAGCAATGGGATGTCAATTCGAAGATCAAGTTTTAAAAATAATTGTAGCTTCCTTCTTGGGCTCTGTCTCTCCGAATCTGTACTCTGGGGGAAATTGGCTGCCATGATGTGAGAAGCCTAATGGAGAAGGCCACGTGGCAAGGAGCTGATATTTCCAGCCTTCAGCTAGCAAAGAGCGGAGACCTGTGAATAGCCACCTGAGTGGACTTCAAAGTGTATTCCCCTCCAGTTGAGTACTGCAGCCCCAGAAAACATCTTGATTGTAGACTCCTGAGAGACTAAGCCATAAACACCCAACTGAGCCACAGCAGGATTCTGGACTCATAGAGATAATAAATGTTTTCTAAATTTGTTAAGTTTTGGGATAATTTGGGGTAAATTTTGGGGTAATCTATAACCAGCAATAGATAACTAATACAGCATCTTTCAGATTCTTCACTTAGTTTTCCATCCTACCTTTACGTGATAAAATATGAGATCTACCTTGATTAAAGCAAAATTATTTCAGATAATTATTTTCTAATAAAATTAAGATACTGAAATATTGCCTACAATATAGAGTAGCTCATTCATTTCTTAGGTACTAATTTTTAAAAATATCTGTTTAGGGCTTCCCTGGTGGCGCAGTGGTTGAGAGTCCCCTGCCGATGCAGGGGACACGGGTTTGTGCCCCGGTCTGGGAAGATCCCACATGCTGCGGAGAAGCTGGGCCCGTGAGCCATGGCCGCTGAGCCTGCGCGTCTGGAGCCTGTGCTCTGCAACGGGAGAGGCCACAGCAGTGAGAGGCCCACGTACCAAAAAAAAAAAAAAAAAAAAATCTGTTTAAGACCTCTGGGAAAATAATAATTTGTTTCTGAATTCTGGGTCCCATTTTCTTCCCTCTACATCCATTCAATCCCTCATAGAGAAGTCACTGAATTACGGTCAATTAACATATATTTGTTTTTTAAGAGGAGTTGAAATCTATTCATTTGTCTTCTTTATTAACACTGGGAGTTTATGATGAACACATTTTTCCATTAAAGGCAACATAATATGAAATGGGATAGAATGATTTCAAGTAAAGATATCAGAATATCCTTAACTAGAATTAGCCTCAATAAATATAGTTCTTCCTTCTTTATTTTTCCTTACCTATGCTATTATTTATTCCTATTTGTGTTATTATAATTTGTCTTAAAAAGAGACATTTCTTAGCTACTTAAGATGAATACCCTGGTGACTGAAAATCATTATTAGAGTGATAAGAAATAAGAATAATTTTCTAACTTCTTCCCAACTATGTAGATGTAAAATCTTCCCAATTATGTAGATGTAAAATCTTCCCAATGGAAGAGAATCATTATTCATTACAGTGGCAATATAATTTTTGCAGAAAAGAAAGTATTTTATCAGTAGACAAACTAGCTTGTGACATAATCCTTTGACCACAGGACACTCTGAGGGCAGGGGGAGGCATACTACATTAGAATGTGGCATCCAATTGTATAATGGTTGGATGGCTCCTCATTATTAATTTTAACTGACAAACCTTTAGCTAGATTAAAAGGGAAAACACTAAAATAAATAAAGTAAAAAATGAAAGAAGAAACATTACAACTGATGCCACAGAAGTAAAAAGAATCATAAGACACTACTATAAACAATTATATGCCAACAAACTGGATAACCTAGAAGAAATGGATACATTCCTAGAAACACACAACATACCAAGACTGAATTATGAAAAACGTAGAAAATCTGAAGAGACCAATTACAAGTAAGGAGATTGATTTAGTAATTGAAAATCTCTTAACAAAGAAGAGTTCAGGACCAGATGGTTTCACTAGTGAATTTTACCAAACGTTTGAAGAAGAATTAACACCAATCTTTCTCAGATGCTTCCAAAAAGTTGAAGAGGAGGGAACACTTCCAAACGCATTTATAAGGCCAGCATTACCCTGAGAGGAAAGGCAGACAGAGGCACAATAGGAAGTAGCCTGATTAATATAGGTGTAAAAATTCTCAACAAAATACTAGCAAACCTAATTCAACAGTATATAAAAAGGACCATGTATCAATACCAAGTGAGATTTGTCCCTGGAATGCAAGGGTGGTTCAACACATGAAAATCAATTAATATTATATCCCAAATTAACAGAATAAAGAATGAAAGTCACTTGATCTTCTCAATAAATGCAGAAAAAGTGTTTGATAAAATTCTTCACCCCCTCATGATAAAATCTCTGAACAAACTAGAAAGAGAAGAAAAGTGCATCAACATAATAAAAGCCATATATGTTAAGCCCACAGCTAACATAATTCTCAATGGTGAAAAGTAAAAGTTTTTCCTCTAACATAAGGACCAAGGCAAGGATGGCCACTCTTGACACTTTTGTTCCACACAGTACTGGAAATCCTAGCCAGAGCAATTAGGCAAGAAAAATAAATAAAAGACATGCAAATAAGAAAGGAAGAATTAAAATTGTCCCTCTTTGCAGATGACACAATCTTATATATAGAAAACCCTAAAGAGTCCATTTAAAAAAATACTAGAACTAATAAATAAATTCAGTAAAACTGCAGGGTACAAAATCAACATACAAAATTCACTTGTGTTCCTATACACTAATAACAAATTATCTGAAAAGGAAGTTACAGAAAGCAATCCCATTTACAATAACATCAAAAAATAATAAAATACTTAGGAATAAACTTAACTAAGGAGGTAAAAGGCTTGTATACAGAACATTACAAAATGTCGATGAAAAATATAAGAAGAAACAAATAAATAAAAAAGCATTCATGGGCTTCCCTGGTGGCGCAGTGGTTGAGAGTCAGCCCGCCGATGCAGGGGACACAGGTTCGTGCCCCAGTCCGGGAAGATGCCGCGGAGTGGCTGGGCCCATGAGCCATGGCTGCTGAGCCATGGCCGCTGAGCCTGCGCGTCCGGAGCCTGTGCTCCGCAATGGGAGAGGCCACAATGGTGAGAGGCCCACATATCTCAAAAAAAAAAAAAAAAGCATTCACGTTCATGGATTGGAAAACTTAATATTGTTAAATTTCCAAAGCAATCTACAGATTCAATCCCCATCAAAATCCCAATGGGATTTTTTTTTTTTTACAGAAAATAAACAACTCTATAAATCATATGGGACCACAAAAGACCACAAATAGCCAAATCATTCCTGAGATAGAAGAACAAAGCTGGAGGTGTCAAGCTTCCTGATTTCAAAATGTACTACAAAGCTATAGTAATCAAAACCGTATGGTACTGACATTAAGACAGACATAGATGAATGAAATAGAATAGACACCCAGAAGTAAATCCACACGTATGCAGCCAACTGATCTTCAACAAGGGTGTCAAGAATACAGAATGAGGGAATAATGGTATTTTCAATAAACAATATTGGGAACACTGGACCATCCACATGCAAAAGAATGAAATTGGACCCTTATCTTACACTATACA
This sequence comes from Orcinus orca, assembly GCF_937001465.1. Lineage (NCBI taxonomy): Eukaryota > Metazoa > Chordata > Mammalia > Artiodactyla > Delphinidae > Orcinus > Orcinus orca. The sequence continues at coordinate 119,643,842 of NC_064562.1, forward strand.
CAAAATCAACTAAAAATGGATTAAAGACTTAAACGTAAGACCTGGAAATATAAAATTCCTAGAATGAAACATAGGGGAAAATCTCCATGACAGTAGGTGGGATAGTTAGTTTTTCATTTATTCAATGTTGTTGTTACTATAGATGGCATTTATCATATGTTGTGAGGTACCATAGCTTAGCCATTAAGTTAGATATGTCTGGATTTGTATTGTCCTTTATTCCTGATTGATTGTGTGATATTGAATAATGTATTTAACCTTTCTAATCCTCATTTTTCTCATCTGTAAAATACATAGGGATGTTGTGAGGATTAAAAAATTAGTACACACTGGGGCTTCCCTGGTGGCGCAGTGGTTGAGAGTCCGCCTGCCGATGCAGGGGACACGAGTTCGTGCCCTGGTCCGGGAAGATCCCACATGCTGTGGAGCGGCTAGGCCTGTGAGCCATGACCGCTGAGCCTGTGTGTCTGGAGCCTGTGCTCCACAACGGGAGAGGCCACAACAGTGAGAGGACAGCGTACAGAAAAAAAAAAAAAAAAAAATAGTACACCTATTTTCTGCATTTTTCCCATAGTATTTATCTAAATCAATGTATGTTTTTCTTGTTTTGAGCATTTGCTGTCCTCACTTAATTTTTCATAAGAACAGTTTGTTCATCACCTTACTACAAAATCTATAGTATATAGATATATAGCGCATATGGTATATAGCATATATATACTATACTATATGTATAGTATACTAGAGTATATATATATATAGTATGGGACTGTGCCTAGCATATAGAAGGAACTTAGGGGTTATAAATGAATGGATAAATGAAATATAATTAATGTGGTTTTTAATATGTAAATGCAGCCTATTATAATTAATATAAAGATTATTAAATGTCCTCTCCAAAACCTTGTAAGAAGGTTAATGTTATTATTTCCATGTTAGTGATAAGGAAACTGAGGCTCAGAGAGGCATGCAGAAAAACCTGGTAGACTTATTCCTCTCTAAGTTCAGAACCCACACCATATCTAAGTTTTTTTTTTTTTTTAATTTTGTAAGTAAACATCAGTAAAGGAATGCCTTATATCATCTTTCTGAGAGACAGAGCCTGAGACAAGTATTTTGGTGCAAGCACTCCTGGAGTGCTCTCAGAAGAAACCTATTAGGAAATAAACATAAACAGGATATGGCAGGGCAAGAAGCTAAGCAAAACTGTGGTTTTCACTGAAGTCTAGACAGAGTCTGATCCCACGGGGAGCTCTGGAATGTGAATGGCACCATGGAGTTGTTATGCCTTGAAGTAAGTGTCTTGGGGGCTCCAGTTTTGCATCCCCATATCAGCTAGTCATTGGCTGTTTTCTGTCTTCCTCTTTAGAGTGTGCTGAAGTTCTCAGGCATCTTCTAGTGAGATAGCTCCTGCCAGCCAAAGACAATCATCTGGAGAAGGGGGCAGTTGTACCTCATAATGGTCCACACTCACAGCTGATAGGTGATAAATGCACTGGCCCAGTAAAGGGAACCTGAGCAAAGCACCAGCAGCCTCTCTCAAAAGGGAGTTGATAAGCCAGAGTCAAATCTTGATTTTTTCCTGCTCTCTCCTATGCATTTATTTTACTCCAGCAGCTTATATCCACATTTCCTGAGGCTGTATCAGCCTAAGCTCAACCTGTATCAGATTTTCATTTGGAGGAATAGTGAATCTAATAAAGGAAACAAGGGGAAATTAAGGAAGCTTTGTATCAGTAGCCACTTTATCATCAACAGGAATATTTTATGGTTGGTCCTAATTTAACTTGATGTCACAGTCACCAGTCTCTGGGCTTATGCCTTTCCACTATTATTTTCTGATAACCAATATCCAGAATTATACCATGTTCTGTACTTGTTGTGCCTCCAATCCATTTTGCTATGAACATCCACTCATATCTTGCTGTTTGGATCTTCACTGACTGTTTATCCTGCCTTTTTGGATTCTCCCTAGAACTTACCTACTTGTACTTACATCTTTTTAGGTCTATTTCCTCTGTTAAGAGTTTAAATTTCCCTGTGTGCAATTAAGTAAAATATTTAGTCTCAGAGACATTATCCAGTCCTTTGGATCTGCTGGACTCTAGGCCCATGCCCCCCAGGTTCTAGAGCCAGTAGCTCCCAGTGACGGCAGTATCTTTCTTTTCAGAAGCCCAATTATGGTGGCTTCCTTGTGAGAGGGCACTAATTTTATGGCTTCAAACAGCCATAAAAGATTCTGGGGAGGGAGACACAAGAGGGAAAACATATGGGAACATATGTATATGTATAACTGATTCACTTTGTTATAAAGCAGAAACTAACACACCATTGTAAAGCAATTATACCCCAATAAAGATGTTAAAAAAAAAAGATTCTGAAATACAGAGCATTTAATTATACAGAGAAGGGTTTTAAACCTTTAGGGTTCCTACAATTTTAAACCCCTTGGGGACTCTTTACTTGCCCATTGCAACCCCCATAAATGTCGATAAGACCACAATCTTCAAATTAGAAAGTGAGAAACCACCTCTTGAGACAGCTAAGTTCTGGGTGAACCACAATGAAGTGCCTTTACCTGAAAGCCAAATCCTCATGGTAAAAGGGCAAGGAACTCTGGTGAGCATTATTTATTAAGAGCTAGGGGACCATGGATTTCATAAAAACAAATCTCTTACTTTCTAACATCCTACACTGAGTACATTGGTGTTACTTATATTTAAAAAAATCATTTGTAAACCTGAATTTGGATTTCCTGATAGAGAAGAGTAACACTAATAATAATGGCAGCAAAATATAACAATAATAATAAAAGAAGAAGAAGAAAAAGAAGCAATAGCAGCTGTTGCTGTCACCTCCACCAGCTGTGAGTTTTCCCTTGGAATACTTGACCAAAAAATGAAGAGCAAAAAATGAGGGCAACAACAACAAAGAATAGTAGTAGTAATTGTAGCAATAATAATAAGAAGAAGGAGAAATAATAAACGATAAATCCCACAGCATCCTGACTTCTCTATTGAACTCTTTTTGCCTGAGTTGCTAGTGACTTCTACATGGGAAGAACTTTTTATGTGTCAGACATGTGCTGTATAATGTAGATACATACAAAAAATTCTTGAGACGTTTTTCTTGTAATTATTGGGCTTAGAGTTTAGTAAGAGGTGAAACATCGTAAAAATTGCCTGTTATAAAACATTACATTTGATATATTATGTCCCCACAGAGGAACAAGACAAGAAGTATGAAGACAAAAACTCTACAAGAAGTATGAAGAATTATACTCTGTCTTGTAGACAAGAACTGTATAAGAACTGTACTTTCAGGTAAAGAAAGTTTTCATAGAGTAAGCAATTCAAGGTAAATCTTGTAAAACCTCTTTCTCCCTGTCCTTTCAATTTTTGGTTATGTAAATTAATTAAGAATTATTACTATTACCTTTCTCCGTTGATTTGGGAGAGAAGAAATATAAATAAGTTAGCTCTAGAGGTGAAGAAAACAAAAGGTAAGGTATGGTGCTGGATCAGTATGGAGGTGGTGGTGATGTTTGAGGTGATGAACCAAAATATAGAGGCTTTGAGAAAAGAGAGAAAATATCGTACATTAGAGAAAGCTTCAGAATGATTGCCTTCACCGAAATGGCAGGATTACTGCCTAAAAGCAGATAAATTATGCCTAAAGTTATTAGTCCTGAAAAGAGAAGTACAATTGGTAGCAAAAATTACAAAATTGCTAATTATACTTCCTTTTGAAGTTGTTAGAAAAATGTATTATTTTGACTAATACACATAAAAAACAACCCATTACTGCTTGAGAATAGTATGGGCTTTTTTGAAAGCTGAATGAACACTTTCATTAGACAGATAAAATCCCCTGTGTGCATGGAGTTTATTCTCTGGTAAGAGAAACACAATTTAAAATTATACAATACACACTCACACAGATACATACCTATATGAGTTGTCTTTTGACGTATGACTTATGCTTTAACTCATCCAGACTATCTTAATGGAGATCCTACTTCATGCTGGAACTGCTAGATTCTATGGGGAATAAAAGAATGAATCAGAAATAGACTCCACTCTGTAGGAAATGTCAGTTCAATTGGAGCAATAAGGCATATAACTAATGATAATTCAAAATGTAGAAAAGGTAAGTACCATAAGAATATAGATTGTACTATAGGATTCCTGAGGAGAAAGAGATTACATTTTAGTGGGAGAAAAAATACATTCTGATGGGGAAATTGACAAACTATCTAAATCTTGAATAAAGTTCATAGTTTGGCTATGTGCACAGGGGCAGGCCGAGAGGGAAGTGTGAATATGGCAGTGTATTAGTTTGCTAGGGCTTCTGTAACAAAGTACCACAGACTGAGGAGCTTAAACAATAGCAATTTATTTTCTCACAGCTGAAGGCTAGAATTCTTAGGTAAAGGTGACTGCAGGGTTGGTTCCTTCTGAGAGCCATGAGGGAAGGATCTGTTTCAGGGCTCTCTCCTTGGCTTGTTGATGTTTGTGTTCTTCCCGTGTCTTCAAATGGTCTTCCCTCTGTACATGTCAGTGTCCAAATGTTCTCTTCTTTATAAGATCACAGTCATATTGGATTAGGGCATACCCTAATGACCCCATTTTAACTTAATTATCTATCTAATGATCCTCTTTCTAAATATGGCCACATTTTTAGGTAGTGGGGTTAGGATTTCAACATATGAATTTTGGGGAAAACATAATTCAGCCTATAACAGGCAGTGAGGGAAAGAATTGTGGGATATATAAAGAGAAAGGTAAATTTTAGCTTGACTAAAATATAATTGCATAAAATAATATAGAAATCAGGCTGGACAAAAGACTGAAGCCAGATTATATGACTGAATATCAACCTAGAAAGTTTGGACTTGATTCCTCGAGCATTAGGGAACCAGAAATGAATCTGAGCAGGGGAGTAACATAATAGATACAAAGCTTTTGCATGTTTACATGGTGCCAGACACCATGCTAAGTGTTTTACCTTATCAACTCACTTTACTATCATCTCATTTTAATCTTTGCATCAATACCTTTAACCAGGTGTTATTAGTTTTGTTTTACAGAGTAGTGGATTAAGGTTAAAAAAAATTATTACAGCTTATGAATAATAGCACAGGAAAACTTAAAATCTTCAAAATCTGGCATCACATCCGGTGTATTTTGAATCTCAGACATTGTAGTTTCATCTCTAAAATTTCAATTTGTGTTTTTTTTTTCATTATTATCATCAATGTCTCTGACTCAATTTTGGACATATGGAATAGAGTCATAATAACTTTTTTTATGTCCTTGGCTTGTCATTCTCATGTCTGTCAGTTGTGGGTCAGTTTCAAGTGATTGATTTGTCTCTTTATCATGGCTCATATTTTCCTGCTTCTTTGTGTGCCTGGTAATCTTTGACTAGATACCAGACATCGCAGGTATTACCTTGTAGTGTTCTGGATGTATTTTTATAAATATTCTTGACCTTTACTCAGGGGTGCAGTCAAATTACTTAGAAATGGTTTGATCCTTTTTTGCATCTTGCTTTTAGAATTTGTCAGATGAGAGAGGAGCAGGGCTCAGACTAGGCCAAATTATTCCCCATTTCTGAGGCAAGAGCCTCTCTGCACTTTATACTCTGCCCCAATTTTGAGATTTTACAGTCTGGCTCATGGCAACAGGCACTGTTCTCCCTGGGTATGAGCTGGGCCTCATTACCTCTAATCCTTTCCAGTGATTCCCTGGCCTCGGGTAGTTTCCTGAAGTGCATGTAATGATCAGCGCACCGCCGACTACTCAAGGAGCCCATCTGCAGAACAATGGATTTCTCTCCCTGTGTAGATCTCTTCTCTTCAGCATCTGTCCTGAAAACTCTAGGTACTTTGATCTATAGATTCTCAGGTTAATCTTCTCACCTCGGGGTATGCTCTGGGCTCCACCTTAGCTCCTCCTTCTTGTGTCATGGCCTGGAAACTCTCCAAGACACTAAGCTGGGACACCTGTAGATGTCACTTCATTTGTTTCTAATTTCTCAGGAGTCATCTTCCTTCATTTTCTGATGTCCACTGTCTCGCAAACTGTTGTTTAAATATTTTGTGTGGATTTTGTCTATTTCAGATGGAGAAGTAAATTTGACCCCTTTTATTTGATCTTGATCTGAAGCAAACATCAAACTAGGTATTTTAGTTTTAAACTACTGCTTTCCATATAAATTTTATGATGTCAGGTAGAACAGTAAAGTGGGTGGTAGAGTCCTAAAATTAAAACATATGTAAAGCAAATCAACAAGATAAATAAGTGTTAGTGTGGCAGAGGGTGGAGCAAGTTAAGTGAGATAGACTTAACAGTCTCTTCTCCCAGAAGGAACAGGATGGAGTAGACGGCTGCTTCATTATTGCTGTTGCTGAACAACAAGACCTCTTCTCGGGCACTGGGAATTTCACTCTGATCTAGAACTAGTTTTTCAAGGAGGAACCCTTCTTTCCTTCCTTTTCTCTTCCTTTTCTTCCCTATCTGATCACAGGTTGGCCTGATATCCATGCCATCCTCATCTTCTTTCTTTTCCTTGTAGTGAGAACACCTCTCGAAATGGGTAGGGCATCTGATATTATTTTAGCTGCCATTGTATGATAATTTCATATTATCGCCTTCCTGTTGCTAATGTGCTGAAATGAATTTCAATATCCCTTCCATATCTGCTAGAAGCCCATTTGTGAATATGATCCTAATTAAGAGTGGCCATAGAAACTTGGGGAGCATTTTGTTAATATACTAGAAGAATGGACTCCATGGACATAGTGCTCAAGAAAGATGTGTAATCATCTTTTAAAAATTAAATGATATTTTAAATGTATTATGGGATCTTGGTTTTTAAAATATAATTTCAAAGTTTGATTTTAAACAGTGATTTTATCTGAGTTATTACTTTGAGGAAACACACTAGTCTCTCAGTATCCATCAGGGTTGGTTCCAGGACCCCTGTGGATCCAAGATCCCCAGATGCTCATGTTCCTTACATAAAATAGCATAGTATTTGCATATAATCTATACACATTCTCCCATATAATTTAAATCATCTCGAGATTACTTATAATACTTAATACCATGTAAGTGCTATGTAAATAGTTGTAAAAACAAGGTAAATGCTTTGTGAATAGTTGCTAAGCGGTGGCAAATTCAAATTTTGCTTTTTGAAACTTTCTGGAAATTTTTTTTGGAACATTTTCAGTTTGTTGTTGATTTAGTCTGTGGATGAAGAACGTGCAGATACAGAAGGCTGACTAGGTAGCATTTTGTATTCTAATATTTCTGGTCTCCATATAGACCTGCCCTCGAATCAGTATGTCTACTATATTTTTTATTAGTAATTTTTATGATAAAGCTTAGACACATCTACAAAAACTGTATACCTACCTCATTATTTGATATAATCTAGAAATCTTCAAATGGGAGGTATTTTTTGAATTATAATTAAAATTGGAGACAGGGCCTTATTTTGTTTTTCACTTAAGTGGAGTTATATTGAATGAAAACTATATCTTGTTCAATCACATAGTTGTAATTTCTGACACTTTACACGTGAATCATGTAAACAGAGAGGTGCTGATTTGATAGCTCAGATACCTGAAATCTAGGAAAAACACTTTATTTTGAGGGTTTTTTGTTTCCTCACTCATAGACACTAAAGGCAAGATTGAATTCCTATATAAATATTTAATACTATACAATTGATAGATGTTGATAAAAATAATATATTTGATATTTACTTGATACTTTTAATGTTTATTATATTAGTAGATAGGATAACTTTGATATATGTCAATGTTTGAGTGATTAAAGTGAATATTCTTTGACTTTACACACTTAGCAACAATGCTTCAACTTCCTTTCACCATTAATTTTAGTGTGTTCTACTCAATTAAGAGACTACAATGGAAGTCTTTGGTGTACTTTTTTAAAAATATCACATTTTTTAAAAATATTATGAAAAGTTTTGATGTCTTATTTTAGTGTATAAATGACACTTGAAATTTCATAACACAAATCTTACACAAATAATACCAAGAGCTAAAAAATGATCATATTCCTGTTAGCTTATATATGCTTATATTTCTAGAGGTTAAGTTAATTGTGATATATTGACAAAATAAAAGCTGCACTATTTATCTAATTCTTTATTATCAAGATTTTAAACGTTATGTCACAGATAAAGGGGCACTGTTAAGAAAGTAATCCCTTATGTACATTCCTAAACAGAAAATAAAGCAAATGTACTCTGCTTGTTTATGTTTTTCCTCCCGTCTGCCTGTCTTCTCTGTCCTTCTTGAAAATGAATGATTGAATAGAATGGCCTAGACATAGGGTCCATTTCTCTTTGTGCCTTGTTCATTGTGAAGATCCTACAGCCTGAAGCAATATCTCCTTTAGAAAACAGGGAATTATTTAGAGAGTGCATCCATCCTGTGATTGCAAGGGAGAACTCCAGGCTTTTGTAAAGGCAAAAATAATGCTTTCAAATCCACATAGATGTCATTCAAAGCTCAGTGCTAAGTAGAAAAAAAATTAGCAGCCACAACTGTTAGATCCTAGGCTGAAAGATGGTAAATAAGCTGAAATTTGCATTTTCATTACTGAGTTAATAGTCATTCAAACTAATAAAATACACCACCTAGAAAAATAAAAAAGATAAATATGATTTTTATACTTACTAAATAATAGCTGATACAGAAGAAAAATGTTAAAATGTTAATATTATTATAAAGTTACAATATTATCAATTCGTATCAATTTAGTGAATTAAAAATTTTTTTTTCATCAGCAAACTTTCTCTCCTTCGGTCCACGCTTTCATTTCATTTAGTCAGATTTTTGAAATGCTCTATCCAACTTGCAAATTTTGATGTGGCTTTGGTGGTATATACTATTTCTTTAAGTTAGTTGCAAGGTTTCCCAGGACCTATATGTATAAAAACATATGACAATAACAAAACTAATTTGGCAGATTTTGTTTTTGTTTTTTTTGCTGTATGCAGGCCTCTCACTGTTGTGGCCTCTCCCGTTGTGGAGCACAGGCTCCGGACACGCAGGCTCAGCGGCCGTGGCTCATGGGCCCAGCTGCTCTGCAGAATGTGGGATCTTCCTGGACTGGGCCACAAACCCGTGTCCCCTGCATCGGCAGGCAGACTCTCAACCACTGTGCCACCAGGGAAACCCCCAGATTTTGTTTTAAATGGTATATGTGCTATGGATTTGGGGATCAGGTATGGGGCATGAATGCTATAACATCAGTCACAGACTTGGTATAGCAGGTCTATTCATTTTCATGGTCATGCAGAAAACGAGGCCAGGTCAGGCAAGAGCAAGGAGCTTTAGCACAGAACTAGAGGGTGATCTGGCTAGCTCCCTAAGGGGAAAAAAATTGAAGTGAGAAAAGAGGAATGTTGGAGGATGGGTAGAAGAGAAAAAAGTCATGGATGAAGGGGAAAATAACTCTTTTCCAAGAAATCATCCTGGAGATTACTAATTCCTCTTAATAGTGATGTTCATGAAAATGAAAGTGCATAATAAATGATTCAAAGGACACCTGAAACTCTCAGGTGCACATTTTTTTTTTTTTTTTTTTTTTTTTTTGCTGTACGCGGCCTCTCACTGTTGTGGCCTCTCCCGTTGCGGAGCACAGGCTCCGGATGTGCAGGCACAGCGGCCATGGCTCACGGGCCCAGCCGCTCCTCGGCATCTGGGATCTTCCCGGACTGGGGCACGAACCCGTGTTCCCTGCATCGGCAGGCGGACTCTCAACCACTGCGCCACCAGGGAAGCCCAGGTGCACATTTTTAATATCAGGTGGGAAGAAAAATGTAGAATCTTGAGCATGAAAAACATTTTATTACAAAAATATGATTTGTCCACGAGGCAGGTTTCTTTAAGCTCTGAGTTCACTGCACACCCTCAGCAATTTATTGGGCTATGCCACAGGATCATCATAAATCCATGGGAGGATGTCTTGAGCCATGGGGAATGAGCTGGCTTGCTTACGTATGAGGCGATTCACAGCACTTCCTCTCGGAAACCTGGAAATCTTTTATGAGGCCACGTGCTTTCTTGTCTGAGACACACCTATGTCTAGGCAGAGGTAGCTTTGGCTACATTGTGTTGGTTTTCCCTGTATTTTTTCTGCCTGACTGAAGGAAAATGCTTTTTCTAGCCAAATCCTCTATCCTGTTTGGGCAGAGACTTCTAAATTAATTCCTAGGTGTTTGGACCAGACCAAATGCTATAGACTGCAATTAATATTATCAGCTCCAGAACACATAAGAATTCAAATTTGTCTGAGAGAAGGGAGTGGAGGAGGTCTATTTTTGAAATAATGCATATAATCAGAAATTCTCTGGTGAACTCCACCAGGGGGCAGCTCCCCTGTGATATGTTCACAATATTTGCTTCAGAGCCTGCAGCCTGTCGGCAGCATTCCCAGAGACTACACCTGTCCGTGTCACACTTCAGTCTCACCCATCAGAAATCCTGCCTGAAATTCTTGTATTATGCAGGATCACATGTACCAGTGGAGGCACTAAAAGGAAAGTAAATGTGGATCTTAGAGGAATTTTAGTATCAAGAAACTAGAAGACTGTTCTTAAAAGCCACAGAAATGCTAGGCTATTACATAAAAGCATAGAACCTCTTTTGCTGGATAATGTTTATTATTATTATTATTTCCTGAAAGGAGCCAAAATCATCCTGCAAGTGAAGAGCTTCAAAGGAAAGAAAGTTACAATTCAAATAAAGAAAACCTGGAATAGGAGACTTTTGAAGTGAAGATGATCAAAAAGAGAGCAGTGACTGTTCTGATGGCATGAAATCTCGTTCAACAGTGGCTAACATTTAATAGAATTTACTGGGATAATACATTGAAAGTGAAAGAGAGTAGTGAAAAGAATTGTAAGACCACACCATTATAAGAAATCAGGAGGTCAAAGCAGAAGCAAAGAGAAGTGTGTTAATAATACATCCGATACTTACACTGTGGTTTATTTTATGGTAATAAACCACTTTACAATGTACCATCCTGAAGATGTGTCCTCATCTGATGTAGAACAACAATGGACAAAACTTGCTTAAGAAGCTTGTGCATCCTGAGAAGGCCTTTACAATACAGTATTAGTCAAGTCTACAACACCTGTGCTATCAAAAGTTTTTCTTTTCTAAATGTATAAATGCATGGTAAAAACTCCCAGCAAGCTGTCAAGAGGGATCTAGAAGGGGATGGGGTGAAAGAATGCCTGTGACTTTCTTCAAATTAACAAAAATTTAAATAGCACTGTCTAATGTAATCAACAGATGGCAACCATGTCTGGACAAGCATAAAAAAAACTTACTGTCACCATGTAATTTCTGTTCTATTGTGCTAAATAATAATTGCAGTTAACATATATCTAAGTTAACAGAAATGTTGCCTGGAACTCACAGTTGATATTCCTAATTCTGAAGTGCTGTTGACCCGTAATTGGCTACTATGGAAAAACATGCTCAAAAATCTTAGCAAATTAGTTAGAAACCACATTTTCCATCTTATTAAAACTGAGTTCTTGGGCTTCCCTGGTGGCACAGTGGTTGAGAGTCTGCCTGCCGATGCAGGGGACACGGGTTTGTGCCCCGGTCCGGGAAGATCCCACATGCCGCAGAGCGGCTGGGCCCGTGAGCCATGGCCGCTAAGCCTGCAAGTCCGGAGCCTGTGCTCTGCAACGGGAGAGGTCACAGCAGTGAGAGGCCCGCGTACCGCAAAAAAAAAACAAAAAGAAAAAACCAAAAAAACCCTGAGTTCTTATGTGTCCTTCAGTGTACCTTCAGCAAAAGTTGTATTAGGATAAAGGCTATGCCATGGTGACAAGGTATCCTAAAGTACAGTGGCTTAAACAAGATAAACAGGAATTTCGCTGTGATGAAACTCTCCAGGCAGGTGATTTAGGGTTGGCAAGATACTCAGAGGTGTCAGGGACACAAAACTCTTCCATTTCTTTGGCTCTGACATCCGTAGGCTATTATCTCATCAGCCTGCTTGAAACTAGTCACAATGTCCAGTTTATAACCCATAGGAGTGATGAAAGAAGCACTATTTTAAAGGCGTGATTCAGAGGTTGCACACTTCAATTCTGCTCATATACCATTGGCCAGAATTGGTCATGTGACCCTAGCTGGCAAGAAAGGAGACTGAAAATGCATAGCTGGGTGACCCGTGTACTTGATCACAATGCTTATTTATATCGATGAAAAGGGAATGAATATTGGCCAAGGAAATTGGCAACCTCTGAAACAACAGTGTTCACAGATTGAAGGTACAGAAATATGAATCAGATAGACATAGGTGCCTTTATTTTAAAAATTCAAAATCCCTCATAGGATTTTATATAGGCTCAAGCTTTATATAACTAATAGCTTCTCCTGTTAGAGAAATGACTGTCATGTTTTCTGGATTTCAAATCCAAGTGGAGCATGGTCATTGGAGAGTTTGTAGCCACCTTCATGCATCTATAAAGATTTCTCTTTATATCTTTGAATCTTTCTAATTTCATTTTGTGGATTTATGTTTTTTATTTCTAATTTGTTTTCAGTCAATGGTAGCAACTCCATTTTTTATAATATTGAAAATGTGAAACCACTTTAATGACCAAACAGTGGATAATTCATTATCACCAACTGTTGCCCAATGATAATAATAGAGAAATAGATATACATCATCAAATATATTTCTAAGACCAGACATTTTTTTGAATTAGTTCTTTAAAGTTTTTAAGGTAAATAATACTGATGCTATATAAACTATTACAAAGCAGAGAAAAAGAAGGAAAATTCCAATGATGCTAGGTTCATTTTAGAAGCTCCTCATACAAGTCCTGTTCCCTTTCATACACTCCTATCTGAAGACGTTGCCTTAAGCATGTTGGACACTCAATAAAACTTTAACAATCTGAAAGTCATTGACCATATGAATAATTTTTTCCTAATTTTTAAGTTAATTTCAAAATCCAAAGAGGTATGATTTCTATTTATTAAGGATTATGATAGCCATACATTTTTCTTTGTCAATAGTGGGGACATATTCTATCAGGGCTTGTTAGTTGCTTTGTTTAGGTTATAACTTACGTTATGACTCTCCTAATCACAGAGAAACCAATCCAACTTAGTGATTTAGAATTAGACAACTTCTTACAGTCCAAAAATTACCATACAAATGTTATACAATCAAAATATTACTTCCAAGAGGATAAAGATGTTTATCACTTTATGGATCACAAACTTATGGTTAATTAACATATTAAACCAAAGCACAAAAGAAAACATAAAGTAGATGTGGACTGTTTCTTCTTGTAAAATTTGTGTTTAGTTTCTTACACATTCAAAGTTCTGCTTAGACATCCATGTTCAATCCTACCACTACTCTGTTAAGAGCCATGAGATTGTGAAAGGCCTGGTATCCTGTCTTGATTACCAGAATACTATTTCCACGTCATCAAAAACCATCAGGATAGGCCATTCTTCTGAAATGAAACCTTTTTTTTTTTTTGCGGTATGCGGGCCTCTCACTGCTGTGGCCTCCCCCATTGCGGAGCACAGGCTCCGGAGGCGCACGCTCAGCGGCCATGGCTTTTGGGCCCAGCCACTCCGCGGCACGTGGGATCCTCCCAGACCGGGGCACGAACCCGCATCCCCTGCATCGGCAGGTGGACTCTCAACGACTGCGCCACCTGGAAGCCCAAAACCTTCTTTTTATTATTTCCCTTGTCAATCTGCCTTCTTTGAGCTTCATTTTGGGGCTAGAGTCTTCTGTCTGGTAACCTTAAGTAACTAATCTTCCATTTTAAGTTAGAACAAATCTCCCATTTGTCTTACTTTGACTTTTCGGGGTCCTCTTATAGCTGGAATTGTGTGTCAGTGTACCTCAGCTAATATTATATCTTTTATAGTTGACTGAAAGATTTATAATTCTTTTTAAATAAATAAAATGAATAAATGATTAACTCACATACACACCAACAAAGCAGTATTTTTCAAGTAGAAAATCCATTCAAAATTAATGTATATGTATTTTATATTTTTTATAACTTTTAAAAAGGTTTTCATGATTTATATCATTATTCTCACAATAGCAACATAAGAAAACGTGCAAAGAAGATATTTATTATCCCTGCTTTAGAGATAAAGCATTTGGGGCACAAAAAATTCAACAATGGGACCAAGATTACTGAATAAATCAAGGCCATGATGGTATTAGGGCTTAGGTCTTCTGATTATGATCTCATAGATCATTCCACTAGATTGATAATCTCCAACGTTTCATGTCTTTATAAGTAAAAATCGAATTCAGTATTTACCCCCAGTATGTGTACTGATTTATTTGTAAATTACATGCAGGTGTTAACTACATTAATTCAGCATGTACATTTCACTTAAAATACAAAAGAAATGCAAAAAATAATAAAAATGGAAGAAAATAAAACTTTCAGGATTTTTTTACATATCCTAGTGGATCATTAACTCTTCCCTCTAGGTAAACTCCACTAATCTCATTTGGAGTCCTATCCATGACCTCTTGCTGAATTAAGACATTTGACTTCTAAATTACACATACAATATACCGATATCTGAAAGTACCAGATAAGAAAATGGGTATCCATTATTATGAAAATATGTTTTCTCCTTTGTTTGTTTCTCTCGTCTGCATCTCTTCATTTTTGCCTTCACTTTTTATTATTAGGAAGCATAGTCTTATTTTTCCTTAGGCACCGAGAACAACAAGTATTAAAGGAGCAGTTTGAAAATGTGTTCCCATGGCCCATTTTTTAATGCCTTCTCCTCCAAATCATCTTGCTCTGAAAGATCTTATTCATCTTTCTGGTTCTCTGAAATTAAAAAAGGCAGTGCTTGTCTTTGACCAGAAGTAACAGAGTGGGAAGTTCATCTAATGGTAAGTGAAAACCCTCGACACAGTAGAAGGACAACTGAGCATTAGGCAGCTGCTGTTGCACTGTACAGCCCCCTCACTTTCAAGCAAAAAGTAGTTACATGAACAACGGTGCAAAGTGCTGGATGAGGCCATTAGCAGCTAGGCTGTGTAGTGCAAAATGAATGTATTTCACTCCATTTGAGCTAAGAAAGGTTTGGAGCTTCAGTGACGTAAATTGGGCTCCATTATCACTTAGCAGCTCTTCTGGAATTCCATGTCCAGTGAATAGTCTTTTAGTTTGGACTGGAAAGAGAGCATTTCATAATAGCCTGTGCCATTTCAAGAGGTAATAAGAGTACTAATGACTATATGCACAGTTTAGGAAAACCTACTTTCCACATTTGCTATTTGTTTAGCTAATATACGAGTTTTAAAGATATTTATGTAATATTCATGTTACACTAGAAAATTATTCTTTATTCATGTTACACTAGAAAATTATTCTTAGCTGATATTACCTACAAATCAGTCCCGATGTAATTACAGACCTAAGCATTATTTTTTTTCAGATTTCACAATAATCCTTTGTAAGGCTGTCAATCCCTCGTATCCACTGTCTTTAGTGAGTAGTTAGCGTGTTTCAAAGAATATAGAATATACTTTACAAACATTTGTTTTGTTGCTTCAAATGGTAATATAACACTTAAGTTTTCTAATCATCTCTTTGTATTTTACAGAACATAATAGTGGAGAAAAACCCCAAAGCCATACTGTTTTATTTCCCTGTATGCATGTTCAAGTATAATTAAACATGAACTTTCTTTCACTTTGGTATGTGTCATTTCAAGACTTCTAGGTACAATTCCAGATAATCTGTTATAACACTTCTTTAATTTTTATGCATATTTACATTTATTCTCATTGAGAAATTTTAAAAAGTTATACATTAGTTTATTTCAGCCAGTTCCTTAAAAATACAGAAAACACAAAGCTCTCCCGTCTTTTCTCATTAATTCAAGTCCTCTTCCAAACACTTTATATATTTATTTGTTTCAACATTGCTGCTATCTTAGAGTCTTTGGGGTCAATGCCATTTATTCTTCTTAGATAGCATTAGATTTAACATTGATTCCTAAATCCTTTCTTTTTATCATTTCCCAGTGGTTGTCAACTCTCTCTAAAAGTTTTCTTTATGGCACGTATTCAAATATGACCGTGTATGCTTTTAACAATATTTTTTTCTTGGAAAGATGCTGTCATTGCCTTTCAAAACATGTATACTCACTATTACTAGTGGCTTATTGAGTATAATTTTCACATTTCATCTTTCTTTGTGCTTTAGTTCCCATTTCCTGTAATGTCTCAGTGATCTGTATAACACCCTTGTGTTCTAATGTATAAAATTCTATTTTTATGAGTCTAGACAATCTTCAACATTTTCTTGCACGTTACCTAGATTCAATCTTTTAATTTTTAGCTTTAATCCTCAACTCCTCCATATTTTCACATTATTCCTTTTATATACCAATTTGCCCCTTTCCATGTTGTCATGAATTTTCAGCAAAGTTTACATTTGTACTATTTTTATAAGGTGGGCATCTAGAATTTAAAATTCATTTTAAATGGTTGATATTTTGGGACAACAACAAAAACTCACTACACTATAAAAATAATTCTATTGCTCTTCACAACTACTCAACTTCCTCCATGAAGATATATTTGGATTTGTTTTTGTTCATTTTGGTGCAAAATATAGACAAATTTAAAAAGTCAAGACTTCTTACTTTAATTGAGGAGATCGGCAAGTTCTTTCTCCAAAAAGCAACTATATGTTGTCACAAAATTGACAGAAGCTATTATTTCAATGCTCTGGAAATTAGCCAAAGGAATAGAAACGGAGAAGTGCTTATTCTTGAACAACTGCTGAACCATGGAGAAGAGCAGCAGGGGTCTGTGCCATTCTCTCAGCTCAGTGTGGTGTTTCTATCAGGACTGAAAAGCTGTGAGAATCAACAACCTTTCTATTTGGAATGTTGGGTGATACCCACACCCATTTGCATTATTAGCGGAAGTGACTTCTTAAAGGCAAGCAAACAGGTAAGAGCCAACTGCTTGGTTCTGCTAGCCTGAGATTGTGGATATGACTGGGCCAAGCATGTTACTGGCTGAAGCTGTGCATGTGTCCAGCTAACATTAGAGTAGGCCCAAGCTGTTCAAACATTCCTGGTCAAGCCTGTGACTGCATGCATATGTATAGAAGACTTTCCATATACAATTAATAGTGAGAAAAAATGTTTCACTATGCTATAAAAATAATTCTATTGCTCGTTACACCTACTCACCTTCCTCCATGAAGATATATTATTGTTGACTAGGACAATCAGGAAAGAATTCTTTTGGTAGTGACATTAAAACTAAGTTCTTCCAACCTCTGCTAGCTTCAAACTTTTCTTCTGTAGCTTCTTCACGTCTCTCTGCCTTCAAAGAATTGATGAGTTAGGGCCTTGTTCTGGATGAGGCTTTGGCTTAAGGGAATGCTGTGGCTGGTTTGATCTTCTATCCACACCACTAAAACCTTCTCCATATCAGCAATAATGCTGTTTCACTTTCTTATCATTTGTGTGTTCACTGGAGTAGCACTTTTAGTTTCCTTCAAGAGTTTTACATTCACAACTTGGCTAACTGGTGCATGGAGGCCTAGCTTTCAGCCTGTCTCAGCTTTTGATATGTCTTCCTCGTTAAGCTTAATCTTTTCCAGGGTTTTGTTTTTCTACTTTTTTTTTTTTTTTTTTGGGCGTGCCGTGTGGCTTGTGGGATCTTATTTCCCTGATCAGGGATCCAACCCACGCCTTTGGTAGTGAAAGGGCCAAAGAGTCTAACCACTGGACTGCCAGGGAAATTCCCTCATTTCCAGGTTTTGATTTAGAGTGAGAGACATGTGACTCTTCCTTTCACTTGAATACCTAGGGGTTATTAATTGGCCTAATTTCAAATGTGCTGTATCTCTGGGAATAGGGAGGCCCAAAGAGTTGGAGAGAGAAGGGGAAATGGCTGATCAGTAAAGCAGTCAGAAAACACACAGTATTCATCGAGTTCAAGGTCCTACATGGGCACCGTCCATGGCGCCCCAAACAATTACAATAATAATATCAAAGATCACTGATCACAGATCGTCATAATAAATATAATAAAAATGAAAGAGTTTAAAATATTGCCAGAGTTACCAAAATGTGACACAGAGACACGAAGTGAGCAAACGCTGTTGGAAAAATTGTGCCCAACAGACTTGTTTGCCACAGGGTTGCCACAAACCTTCATTTTGTAAAAAAAAACGTGCAATATCTGGGAAGTACAATAAAGTACAGTGCCATAAAACGAGGTATGCATGTATTGTATTTTGCTTGTATTTTCTTAATCCATATAAAATTGTTTATCTAAAGATTTTGCTTTACACACATGAACAATGTTCTTTTCTATTTTTAAAAAGAATTTTATTTGTATAATTTTTGAAGAGCACTATTTATCGTTGAGCACTATGTTGAAACTAATTTGTTAGTGAATAATCTCAAAAAAACCCAAAAAACTAAGTTCTTAAAAAGAGAGAGAAGATGTTTCAGAATGTACAAAAAAATCAAGCCCACACATATTAAAGGGATGCCATAGATATAAATACAGAGAATAAATAATTAAATTATGTTATAAGAAATTATATAAGAACTATTACATAAAAAGGTAACTTAAAAGTCAGAACTATATAAGAACTATTACATAGAAAGATAATTTAAAAATTTTCCCTTAGTAAGGATTTTTTTGAAAAAGCCTACTACATTCCTGAAAAAAGAGAAAACAATATTAAAAGACATAAAATTACACAGATCCTAGTCATAATTTTCAATTTGACAGATATAGAAAAACAACCAAATATCCAAAACTGAAAACAAGTTACTTCAAAAAAAGGCTTCTCTTAGACTTTACATATAAAAGTGGATTTCATATAAAATCATTTTTACAAAGGCACAAAGGAAGGGCTGTGAACATAAAATTCTATACCCAGCCAAGTTGTCATTCATACCTATGCAAAATTTACTGAAAGGTGTTTACAAATATGGTAAAGAATATGTATTCCTGTGTTCATTTTTCTGAATAAAATATTTAGAGGATACCTTCTGGCCTACCAGTGATCAAGTGAGCAATAAAATTTAAGAAGCCAAGAGAACAGGAACTCTGTAGAATAAGAGCTGTTGGAGAGTGCTAATACCAATTACCTACTTAGATATAAATTCAAATAATTGCTGCAACTCTGGCTATAAAGTTAAATGCCAGAGCCTGTAGTAATTACTTAATACAGTTATATCTTTTAGATTATACTAATATAATCATATTATATTAACATATAATTATATAATATATAATCACAACCATAATTTAGATTTATTTTTCTAGAATAAATTAAGAAAACATGAGAATTTGGAGAAAGTGGGAGCTTTAATTCTCCCTCTTTCATAGTGGAAAGTAAAATTATTATTTATTTCTGCATTTTGATCATCTGGAAAATTTAGTTAGAATCTTTTTAAGGAAAGGTTAAAGTCACTTTCCAAAATACAAGAGAAAATAAGCAAATAAAACATGACTCACATGACAAAATACAAATGAAAGGCAACATTAAAGAAACATAAGAGTAAAAAGAATAAAATAGAAATAGAGGTAATACTTACAAAATCATTTTGGGAATTTTTGATAATTAATTAATTCAACTAATAGTTTTTCAATCACTGTAATAAGTAAAATACTTTAGGGGTTTTTGCTTTTAAAAAAGAGAAAAAAAATCCTACAATCTTGGGGCTTTAATTCTAGAGAGAGAGTGGAAGGTTAAATATAAGTAAGTTATATGAATAATTTTATTAAAAAGAATATCCTCATATTGGGATCAAAAGCAAAACTATGAAAGAAAATCATTGTATTGATTTAAAATATTCCTGCTAACTTTCTACACTAACTCTTTATTTCACTGGCACTTTTGCTCTTTGATTAAAACATGCCACACTTACTGTTCTAAGTTGGATAGTGCCCTTCGCTCCAAATACTTGTCTATTTGAAACCTGTGAATATGACCTTATTTGGAAATAAAGTCTTTACAGATGTAATCAAGTTAAAATGAGGTCATCCTGAAGAAGGATGGGCTTAAATCCAATATATTTAGTGTCCTTCAAAGAAGAGGGAAATTTGGACATGGACACACACACACACACACACACACACACACACACACACACACACGGGAGGCCATATGAAGATGAAAGCCTAAATTGGAGTGATAAAGCTGAAGCCAAGGGACTCTAAGTATTGTCAGAAGTCACCAGAAGCTAAGAGGGAGGCATGGAACAGACTCTTCCCAATAACCTCAGAGAGCGCACAGTCCTGTCAACACTGTGATTTCAGATTTCTAGCCTCCAGCACTGTGAGAAAAGACAGTTCTGTAGTTTTAAGCCGCTCAGGTTGTGATACTTTCTCACAGCAGCCCAATAAAACAAATACACAGGTAATTTAAAATGAGACAACACTGTGGTACACAATAAAATATGTGAAAATTCAACGAAATTCTGATTCTCATCATAAGAACTATTATCATGTTCCTTTAGAAGCATCAAATACTTTCCAAATACTTTTAAAATGCCATTTCTTTACTAATTTTCTAAGCTTGCATTCAGTCTATTAGGTAAATATAATCATGTATGGTAATTCCCAAGAAGATATAGCTTAACTCTTTCCCCACAAAAATCATTTTCGAAATGAGTATCTTAAGATCATACTTTCCCCCAAATCATCTTCTTATTGTTCTACCGAGGTATGGTACATCCCCGTTCCTCAGGAATTTACTAATTCAAGATGCCAGAGTGAACATCACAGTCATTCTACCCACAAAACCTATCTTAGGAATAACACAAAAAAGGTGCTCAAATATATTCTTTGAATAAAGATAGATTTAAAGAGATTCATTGATTTGCACAGTCAAATATATATACATGTATTTACTAGCTAGACTGATGCCTCAGACTTCCCATTTTAGCAGTCATTCTGGCATAGCCTGTAACTTAAAAGTCCAACTAGAAACGCCGCTTTGAGTCCAACAAGAAAAGTAAGTGCCCTTGTCTTCTGACACAGAAGAAGAGAGAGGGTTCTGCATAACCCTCCATATATCCATAAACATCTCCATAAACATCTTCCGGGTCCATAAGAGCTGGCAGCATGGCGTTGTGCTCTGAAGCAAAGGGAGCTGATAGCTCAGCAGATGTAGACAGAGGCAAGGGACTGTGGCAAGAATAAGCCCAGAGTACAGGCTGGCGTCACAGTCTTAACTGACTTAAGAAGAGGCCCGGAGGGGCAAGCACCAAATGGGCAGATATCGAAAGAAGGCAATCCAGAGAAGAAGCCGGTATACTCGTAGTCTCGCCTACAGACAGCTTTAGATGGATCCGAAAGAGAAATATCCTTTGCATGGTAAACAAATAAGTACAGTGAGAAAACGTAGAAAGCAAGAGATGATTTCTAGCCTAAGTAAGGAAATTGACCAAAACATATTCCTGTGAATATTAGCATAATGAAAGCTTCCATTAAATTTAAGAGGATGATACTGTGATTTTCTTTGGGAATAATGTCATACCATAAACCCCTTGAGATGACCAGAATGAATTTTAGCACTTTTGAGACTTTGAGAAGACATCGGTTTTGCATTGTGTTTCTCGGCCTTCTTGATCCACTAAATGCCTCTTCTGCTGCCCTCTTGCCAGCATTTTTCCCCTGCAAGTAACTATTACCCAAGATAAGGAGCACACTTTGGGTAATGCCAGTTCAAGAGTATGAACAATTTTAGCTATAGGAGCTCTTTTATAATCTACTCTCTATATATCAAAAAAAAAAAAAATCTAACAATGCAAGCCTAGTGGTTTAATTACTTAGAGATAATACCTAGGTAGCAAGCCTGAACGTAGCTGTCAAACACAAAGTGGTCAAGATCAATGAGCTAATTCAGAATTTATAAGTTGCTTTGGAGGTAAAAATTTTCCAAATGCTACCAGGTGAAAATTACCCTGAAAATATTCATCCTAAAACCCCTGACAATGAAATATATGTTAAAGGGGATGCTTTTCTCTCAAGAATGACCAAAAAGTTATTAAAATGAAAGATGAACATAAATAAAATTGCTGGAAATTCTACCTCCCATACTAAAGAGTGTTCTTTTCCAAAATATGTAGCTAGAATCATAAAGCTCTACAAAATTACA
The DNA here is from genome assembly GCF_937001465.1 of Orcinus orca. Taxonomy (NCBI): domain Eukaryota; kingdom Metazoa; phylum Chordata; class Mammalia; order Artiodactyla; family Delphinidae; genus Orcinus; species Orcinus orca. Next base: position 119,666,072 of record NC_064562.1, read on the forward strand.
CAGCAATTCTGTCACCATATTGACAAAAAGGGAGGAGTGGGGGAGAAAACCAACAATTGTGGTGTATAGCAATGGTAAGGAGATGGAAAAAATATCTAGGATAATCGCAAAAAGATTCTAGCTCATGATTACAAGATCTCTGTTGGAAAGTGCTTCAATTCATAATACCTAGAAAATCCAGAATAACCCTAATAAAACTAGACAAAAAATTACACAAGGACAGAAATTGGAAGAGCCATTTCCAACTAAATCGATGCTATAACTTACTCTGTTAATGTTACCGGTACCACCCTGTCTTGCTATGAATACCACAGCCTTCCTTCTCTCCTAATGGTTTAAATCTCTGTGCTTTTTCTATACCTCAAACGTGACAGTAAGAATTCCAGCAAGCATTCTGGTCATGTCGTAAAATTGTTACACAGTCGGGGAAAGGTGAAGTTAATCTCAGAATCATGTGATTTCAGAGTTTGAGAGACTAGCGCAACTGTGTAATTCATTTCTTGAGAAATGCTGGTAGAAAAAAAAGTGCAAATCACATCATGAAAGGATTGGGGATAGGGCTGGAGATGTGAAGATTTACTGGTGCACAGATATCTATGTGAAAACATACAAATTACAGTTTCTTGTGAAGAAATGACTACATGTCTTTGATGGTATGCTTCATCTAAAGGTCATGGACTGGTAGTGTTCAGTTGGTATAATCTTCAGGGTCTGTGAGGTCTGTTTAAGATGTAAAAGCGATATATAAAACATTGGAGAGAATGTTGTTTCTTGGAATCTCTAAATAGTGCGTGTCTTTCCTACCCATTTCTATTGATTTAAATACAACTTTAAAATAAAAAAATTCTTTCCAAGAGGCTTTAGGCTTGAGGGGAAAAGCAAAGTTCCTGTTGGCAACTCTAATAGTAATTGCTAAAATCCATTTTTAATACTTCTTTTTAAAAAATGTTATTTTATTTATTTTTTGTACAGCAGGTTCTTATTAGTTATCTATATTTTATACATATTAGTGCCTATATGTCAAGCCCAATCTCCCAATTCATTCCACCCCCCCAATACTTCTTAATATGAAATCTTTTTTCTATTTCATGAAGATAAAGAAACAAGCCAAAGTTAACATTTGTGAAAAAGGTGAATTTCCTGGAAGTTAATTACCACTTTTGCTCTATTAATTCTGTTGCATATTTGAAGATGTACATTAAGGAATAGCCACTAATTTACCTCTTGGACAAACATTAATCCCCAATATTTTATTCTTTGGAGAAAACTACTCTCTGTGACAGGATGCATGTGTATTCATAGAAGCTACCAGAACCTTCAGTTCTCTGTGGCATCATTATATAGAATGGTAATCTGGCAGGTCCTTTAGGGTTTTGGTCAACCTGAACTAAGGTTTCATTCTTAAAGATCATACACTCAATGAACATTAAACATTTCGATATCGTTTGGAAATCAGCTCTCAGATCCATGCCATCGGTTGCATTTCAAATCCCTATATAGTCATCATGTGTCCACACATAAATAATGACTTAGTTTTAAATAATAATGTTCCATCTTTATTCAGTCTTTCTTTTCTTCCTTTAGGGGATTTAATCTGGATGGCTTCAGCTCAACTCATTTCTCGCTGTCACTTCCACACAGTACACACGTCCTGTTTCCCAACTTTCAGGAGTGTCTCTTCCTTCTTTTAAAAAATCGTTAAGTTTCACCTCACTGGATTTTTTCCTTTCTTGAGAGTTGCATACCTGGATTACTCCTTACCACCAATCTCTCTCTTTCCAAGTTAAATGTAAACATTGTTCCTAGATTTGCAATGATCTGTTTTCATTTTTTTAAGGAAAATCAATTTTAGACAGTTATCTTACCCAGCAAAAATCATTCCTATGATGGTTGAGAAAAATGTTTGCTTATTAAGCCAAGTTCTCACAGTCATGACATAAACAGAGACATCCTAAACACTTCCTTAAAAATCATATTTTTTATGATACCAGTGAGCAAGATGTTTGTGTGTCCCTTCACCCTCCAGCTGCTGCAGAGAACTATCACATGTTCTTTGCTATTTCTCTCTTCAAATGATCAAACACACAACAGAAAACTATATTGCCCTAATTTCTTTGGACCATATGTCCTAGCATCAGGCCTATCATTTACACACTGTCACTTACTGCAATTTTTGCAGTTGTATTCCCTCTTGGGCACCTTCAGTGGGGGAAATTCTAGGACAACAAGAAAATATTCTAATTTTCTATCTGCAAAAATCAGTTCTCCCAGCCTTAATCTTTTTTTTTTATGAAGAAAAATAGCACTTGTATCTCCTGTGCTTTCAGTGAATCCGAAGGAATTTTGCCTTGATAATTTTATGTCTCTATCGCATAGGAGAAGAATACTGGATTGGAAATCCTTGATTATCACAAAGTAACTTTAGAAGTTTAAAAAAAAGTCCTTTATATTTCCAAAAAATTGAAGGGAGAAGTTGGATTATGCATCTTTCTTGTCTATGAATCTATTCTTCATTTTCTCTCTCACAAAGGTATGATTCTGAATATCTTATATTTAATCCATATGGTCACAGCTTTTAAATGTCTCCTCATGTGTCTCAATTTATGAATTCAGATTGTCTCAGCCCTGTTAACAAATTATTTTATTCCACTTTGGTCTTCTATCTGAGTTAGAGTCATCTCAAAAAGATTTTTATAATAAATCAGGATACTAATTGGTAAATAAAGAAAACAATGAGTTAATTAGCAGTGACATAAACTATACATTCACAAATGATAACTTTGAACATTTATGCACCCATATCAAAAATAGAGAATTGGAAATACTGGGATAGATCTGAGAACATACTGTGCATTTTGTTATGCATCTCAAATACCCTTAATATCCTCTGTCAGATACTTGTTCCCTAATTGTATAGATAATTCCTCACAATTTATAAATTTGCTCATCTCATAATAAATTTCATTTTTTTTCTAGTTAGTAACAAAAGAGTTGCCTCAATAATGACTTGTATTCCCTCTTTGTGGCAGCAGACAGAAAAGCCATTGTTATGATGAGAAGTTTTAAATTAATGCATCCAAAACTCTAAGAGACATTACATATGAAAGAAAAGATTCCAAAACCTCCTTTCAAAATGAAAGCACAGTTTCACTTTAATACGCAACAAGACTTCACCAGCTGGCTGCATTGCATGTACTTGGCATTCTGGTTGCTAAGTTTATTAGATATTTTATAGTCCTGGAAACTAAAGATAATGGAGCTCGTTCCCACATGCTTCATCAACAAAAATTGGGAGTCAGTCAAGCTACAGATATATGATGGAGTGAGTAAGCCAGGATACTCAGGGAAAAATGAATCAATCTGAAGGTGTTAAAGAGATATTGTCAGGTATCTGTAATGCTTAGATTTTAATTCTTATCTATTCTCCATTGGGTGCAATGCTCTTTTGAAAGATTTACAAAAGAAATGTTTCCCTTTGGATTATTTCCCTTTTCCAATTGGTCAAAATTCTTATTTTCCTCCACCCACTCCCACCCACCTCCACTTTAACACTTCGGAAATGAAATGACACAGGTTTTGGCATTATTTTGTTCCCAAAGGCTGTTTACTATGTCATCAAAGTATTAGATTAGATAATATTAACTTATAACTTTTAGTTCAAAAAATAGTTCAGTGGTTTCATAAGGTTCAACTTACTATTAGACACACCAAGAAATGGTGTGTCTCTGAGGACTGACTGCAGTATGTCCCATAACTTCCTAAAATGAATGGCAAAGAGATTTTGCAGTATCAAGAATATGTATTTATAGAAGAGATGCTTTCTTTTTGAGCTGATAAGTAATCTACAAGCATGAATATTATCCAGCAGATGGTCAACATCCCTACCCCAAAACACTTAGAACAGCATCTGGACTGCCCTCAAATGTATACTGATGTTGACTAATAGAGCCTGGAACCTATCTATGCCTATAACCAATTTGGCCACTCTCTAGAAGTATGATTTGGGGCAAATCTTTTATCTTCTCTGCATCACATTTCTTCGTCTGTATGATTGGGTGATTGGAAGACAGATACATGAGCCCTAACATTTAAAAAATCTTTTATAGTATAACCAGCATTCAAATTTTAGTAAACTATTACCTTGAGTATTTGAGGATGCAGAGTTACATGAGTAATGGAAAGAAAGTTGAAAGCATTAAACCGATCTTAATGTTTTCAGATTGGATACTTTGGGGCCTGTTTGTACCACTAAGCAGGAAAAATGCCTTAGTTTGGCATGTGGGGTGAGGGGAAAAAGCATCCAAGAAATGAAATTGGATAAATTTAGATGTTTTGTGATTGTAGCTACTGAACATGTTTTATACTGGCAGAATATGCTCTCTGATATTGGAATACCGTCAAAATCCATTTAAATCATGCCAGAGAAATGTTAAATGGTGATGAGAGGGCTGGAATTTAAGCTGATAACAGTAGTAAAGACTACTTACACTGACAAATTTGATGAGGGAATCTGACCTAGCAGATCACTCAAGGAATGGAAGAGTCTTCACACGACAGCTTTATCCTGGAATTCACAAGGGGGTGGCACTTTGGCAAGAAGCTATTCCCACCCCCAACCTCAGCCCTTGCTGGAACATTTGAGGTTTTACAGTCAAATCACATCCAAGGGAAGAACCAATCTAATTTATAATGTGTGAGAAACATGAAGATAATAGTATAAATTTGTATGACTACTAACTGAAATGTCAACTTATGTATATGTGATGAATATTTTTCTTTAAAATGGTATTAGAAATTAACTTGCCAGAAGTAAATCATCTTTCCCTTTTTTTATGAACGTAATGAAAAGAAACAGAAAGAGGCTATGTAGGAAAGAAGGAAGCAAAAAAAGGAGATGGGAAGAGAGAAGAAAATCATAAAGTCAGAGATGATTGAAATGGAGGAGAGCAAGTAAGGGTAGAAAGAAGAAAAGAAAGAAGAACTCTCCTCTTCCCCTCAAATGAAAGGGAAATATAGAAGGAAGGAAGGAGCCAATGAAGGTGAAAGACAAGCAGGCAAGGTAGCCAAGTGGGTGGGCCTCATCCAATCAGTTGAAGGACTGAATAGAACAAAAGGCTGACCATCCCCCAAACAAAAGAGAATTTTCCTGCTTGAAACAGGGACCTCAGCTTTTCCTGGTTCTGTAACAGCCTGCCAGCCTTCAGACTTGAGCTGGGACATCAATTCTGCAAATTTGGACTTGACCAGCCTCATAATTATGTGATCCAATTCCTTATCATAAAACTTTTCCCATGTTTATCTCCTATTGGTTTATTTCTAGGGAGAACCTTGAAATAAACCAAGGGTCCTAATATAGGACCCTTAACTCTTTCAATAGATTTAAAACTAAGCCTAATGTAAGAAATTGATTGGCTGCTTCAATGTTTGTCATCAAAAGTTGTCCTGACTGAAAAGCATGAATTGTAGTACACAGGGTGTAAAAACAAGAAGTCAGTGTTTGTGCATACATGGTTTACAAAAGCAGGGATCCAAGCGCTTTCTGTTAAATATTCTTCATGGCATCGGTCTACAAATGAAACCCTGCTATTTATTCTGTGATCATGAGAGGTGGACTCAAGAACACAGGGAAAAAACATGGTGCTACAGTGTTCATATTAAAGGTTGTAAGTACCTACTGCTGAGTACTATTAATAAAGGCCCTGCATATCAGTTAATAACTAAGACATGATTTCCCATTTCATGTGCTACTCCTTCAAGGATTTTGAAGTAGCACATTTGGGGAGAATCTGCATTTTTAACAATAACTGCAAGGTGATTTTGATACATACTAAAGTTTAAGAACAATAGATCCAAGGGGAAAAAGCTAAAACCTAGCATAAAGGAACTGATCCAAAAGACAAACAAATGTGGGGAAAGGGAAGAAAGGCAAGTAAATATCCCACAGTGTTATAACTAAGTGTGGGTAAGTGTTTTTGTGCTACCGTGTGTACTGATAGCCTATAACAGCTGGTGTAGGTATTAATCATTAACTTAAAGCAGGTTAAAATAAGTTAAAAGCTGAGAGGCAGAACCTCAGCATCAACTGATGGACAGGAAAAGGGCTGAAGCCTGAAAAAGAATTGCCATATTTTAAAGTATTCCTTTAGAGTAAAAAGTATGGACCCAGAAGTGCCAGAACCACTCCACGGGAAAGGTCATGTAAAGGAAACTGGCAACAGATATGGACAAGATTCGTTCATTGCTAACTTGTTTCCTTTCTTTCACAAAGGAAAACATCAGCATACTAAAAATGATTTAAAAAGTGGCATCCTGGAACTGAAGCCCCAGAAAGGACAAAAGGTAATTAGAGTTCACTTCAAGATCACCGAAGAAGTGCCTATTACGCCTTAATATGCACACACCTGTGCTGACAGCACCGTGTACTGCAGGTTATAAAATCTGCCATGCGCCTCACATTTCTGCGACCAGCCAGAAAGCCAAGGCCATCTTCCTATGTAGAACCAGCCCTTTCATTTGCTGAACACAGAGTTTCCTTCAAAATTTTGCCCAAGCATCTCCATGTCTAAGAAACATCCACGTATTGTGTTGAGCTAATTCCTTGGCAGTTCCTTTATGTGTATTCCTATATTATTGTATAGGAATATTTTGTAATTTTTGTTTCATTAATACATTCTCCCTCAATTCTTAAATTTCAAGAATTTAAGAAATAATATTTCTTTTCTTTATATTCTTTTTTTTTTTTTTCGGTACGCGGGCCTCTCACTGTTGTGGCCTCTCCCGTTGTGGAGCACAGGCTCCGGACACGCCGGCTCAGCGGCCATGGCTCACGGGCCCAGCCGCTCCGCGGCATGTGGGATCTCCCCGGACCGGGGCACGAACCCGTGTCCTCTGCATCGGCAGGCAGACTCTCAACCACTGTGCCACCAGGGAAGCTCTTTTCTTTATATTCTTAACCAACACTCCAGTGCAGGGAACAGAACATAGTTAAATATATATAAATGCGCGCACACACACACACACACACACACACACATATCTTGTATTAGTTTCCTAGGGCTGCTGTAACAAAAATACCACAGACTTTGTGGCTTAAGCAACAGAATATTATTTTCTTACAGTTTTGGAGATTAGAAATCCCCAATATCAAAGTGTTGACTGGTTTGGTTTCTCCTGAGGCCTCTCTCCTTGCCTCGCAGATGGTCGCTTCCTCACTGTGACCTCACATAGGCTTTTCTGTGTGTGTGCACACATCCCCGGTGTCTCTGTGTGTTGTAATGTCCTCTTGTTATGAGGACACGGGGGTCAGATTGGATTAAGTTCCAACCTAAAGGCCTCTTTTTAACTCAATTACTTTTTTTTGAGTGATTAGTGCCTTCAATATATGAATTTTGGGGACAGAATTCAGCCATATATATATATATATATATATATATATATATAGTATAAATGAATAAACAAATGAAAGAATAAATTAATGCATTATATGCCAATGTACTGAACTTGCGACTGTTACCACAAGTTAATCCTTAATAAAAACTAAAATAAATGGGAATTTGAAAATATGCTTGTGACATGGAAATGTACAAATCTTGCTCTAGTACTCAAAGGTGGGGCAAGGAAAGTTGATTGCAACAGCTATAGACAGAAGAGGTACAATAGTTTGCACAGTGCCTTATGTTCCAGCTGATTCACAATTCCAGCCTCTTCCTTTCTCTACCTTGACCCTCTCTTCACTCCAGCCACAGCTAACCTATTCATTATGATTATAGTCCATATTTTCTTTTGCTTCTATGTTTGTAAATGTATTTCCTCTGTGCTAAATACTTTTTTTTCCTCAATGAGGCTAAATTGTATTTCTCTTTCTGGTCTTGGCTTAAATATTCAATTTTTACTTTTCCTAGGAAATATTCACTAACTGGTCCTTCTTCTCACACATAATCTGAATTATATGTCATCATAAATTTGGTCTATAATTGAATTTATCACATTGTATTATAATTGTCTTCTTGCCCGTTACCCCCTACTAGACTCACAACTCTAGTACCTATGTTTTCCTTGTCCACAAAAGTTTTCCCATCATATCACTTATTAACATAAATAAAACATAGGAGTTATTCAATAAGATTTGTTAAACAAAGGAATATGAAAACGTATATAAGAAAACAGAACCATCATTACTAGGAACCAATATGAGAGCAAGCCATGCAGAAGTAACTTACTTCCCATTTTTCAGGGATACATGGTGAGTGGAATGTGAAGAATGATTTCAGCAGTTTATAAGGCAAAATATCTAATTATGCTTATGTTAAAGGTATAGAAATACTGGGAATTGTGCAATTACCTGAATTTATAACAAGTTTTTAAAAATCTTTGCAGAAAGGAGAAATAAATGGAGTCATGACAATCTAAGATGAGCCCTTCGGTGACAAGCCACAGAGTTTCCTTCATTAGCTTTGTTTTATTGAATGCTTTTTATCAGTTAAGCAAATCTCTAATGAGAGTGGAATGGTTAATCTATCAAATAGGTTCAGGTTAACAATGATTTCAGGAGATTTAAAGTGTTATAATTTGAGAACTATAGTTGAATTTTAAAGTTGAAATGCTAAGGATTAAATTTAGTTATGAACATTAGTTATATAAACAAAATATGAAAAATACCTATTTTTATTTGCCTGGAAATTCAATATAAGAAAGCAATATAATACAGGTGCACATTTTAAACTAGAATTAATTCATTTCAGAAGCTATTAATAATAATAGCCTATGTTTTTTAATATCTTTATATATAAGTACTGTGCTAGATATTTTATATACATTATATGAGTTAATTTACTCAATAACCCTAATATGTAAGTTCTATAATTTTTCCTAGTTTAGCATTGAGAAAGCTGTGATTTAAAAGTCTAATTTACTCATCCAAACTCGCACAGGTAATATGTTGTAGAAAGAGTTTTTAGCCTCTGTCTTTATGTTTCCTAACTTCAATTTTAAATGCAACTGAGGAAATTCCCTTGTGGTCACTTTCACCGCGGAGGGCCAGGGCTCAGTCCCTGGTCGGAGAACTAAGATCCTGCAAGCTGCGGGGCACTGCCAAGGCCAAAAAAATAAAGAAAAATGCAATTGAATTCACAATTAACATACAGAACCATATAGGTTAGTGTACACCTCTGATATTAAAGGCAACATTCTATTATAAGCATCTTTAACTTTTTTCAGCTGGAATTTGGGATGCAATAATTTGAAGAAGCATGTTTATATCTTCTCTCATTTCACAATTTATTTCTGAAATATTTTAGCACATTTAGAAACATTGCCTTCATTTTCAAAGGATGCCTTTTCAAAGCCAGAGGGGTAGAGGTGGGGAGTCACATAGCATTTCCAATTTTTGAATGCCAAAAGTGGCGACTACTTTGCATTTTTTAAAGCAGACTAAAAGACCCTCATTCTGCTGGCTTCTTGTTGTTGTTCTTTTTTCCTTTGTTTTTATTTTATCTGAAGCAGTTAACCAGCTGCACTCTCACTGAGCCTGGGAGATACAGTATCATACATGACAGCACTTCTAACATATGTTTTTAAGAATAAATTATTCCAGTTTTAAGAATAATGGTTTTAAGGTCCCTATAATTGTATAAAATTTGAATAAATATTTTATATTATTCTATATGTTATGATTCATCAATTCTTTATATTTAGATTCTAGTGTTCCACCAAAACAGGAAATTTCTCTGATCCAATTTCTCAAGTCCAATGAAACTAAAAACAGCCTACAATTCTGAGTAAAAATAGATATCTGACTAAAGTAAAGTCATCATTAAAGCTTTTATCCTATTAATCTACCTTGAAGCTAAAATGTATAATGTTTCATTATCTCCAAGTTTTCCCTAATACACAATTTTCCCTAACCCACCATAACCCTGCAGCTATGCACATTGACTACAAATACCAGGGACCATCTCCTTCCTTTCTCTTCTTCCTCTTTTTTTATGGTTCTAGGGTTCTGTCCTGAGTGCTTCTAAGGACCCCAGAGAGTTAACTGAAATATTCTTTATCTAAGATGGCTTCATCAGTACTCATCTGGTGTTTCTGAAGTAATTATCATCGACCTAACACATCACTTTGAGTCATTTATTCACTAAATTCACTATCCCAAACACGACCTAAAATCTAATAAGTAAGGAAAAAAAATTTAAAAAGTGCAAAGAAGACAAAATCATTGTCCTAATATTTTTGTAATCTTTGGACTAATGGCTACCTGTTTTGCAAAAGAGAAATGCAATTTATTCTTTCCTCTGGACATATCCACTTTATTTGGATCTTATATTTTTGAAATTGATTTTAATGATTATCCTGTTAAACTAATTTTTCTTAATTATATATTTATTCCTGTCCAACCAATTTACTGATAAGTACCCCACAACTCAAATGCACAATTTTGCACACATCAGTCACAACAAAAAAGTTTACCTTTTCAAATTTGTGTTGTTGAATTTAATGAATGTTTGCACAATTGTGGTCAAAATTTGAATTGCTGAACTAATTGGCCTTTTGGGTGCCAGGGCTTCTAAAAAGGGAGTACATCACGCTGTATCCCGTAAAACAGATTTTTGACTTGTAGGTCAATATAAACCTAGTCAATTTTCACAATAGCAGAATCTGTTAAATTAACTACTTATGGTAGAAAAATGTCATCCATGCTATTTGTTGAGAGCATTGTATTCTACACTGCCCCCAACATGGACCACTCATTAATGCCACTGAATCTACCTTGTCCTTTAAATTTTAAACTCTGCTGTGGTATCTCAACACAAAAATTCTGTTAATTTTGTGAATCTCGCCCTTTCAGATTTTGTGGATGTTATTCTAATCTATTAATTTCAAAGGGATTTAGCATAGAAGAAACCTATAACTGGTATTCAATATATGTATTTAAAAGCTTTTTCTCTGACAGTAATGGAATATTGTCTAGGTTTGGAATGCATCATAGTATAAAAGAGAACTTTTTTGGTATAATTTATTTTTTATGTAAAATCAGTATTCTATTTATGTTTTATGTTATACATTTTCTGATGTGGTATGGTGGGACAACTCCCTTGCCTTCAAGAAACTTACAGCAGATGTTTTAAAAGACATAATAAAATATATCCATTTTGGTTTAAAACATCTTTAAATTTATTTCCATCAGGACTTTAAAGCTTTCCAACCAGGTATGAGAAGAACAGGTTTCTCACATCCCATCTTGACTGCTATAAAGTTTCTCTAGTCTGAAACAAATTGCAGTTATGTTACACCTTAATAGTGCAATTGCATAATTTAAAATATAGTTTATTTTATTAAAATTGATACTTTTATTAGCTCAGAAGTGTTTGTCAGCCAATGCTGGAGAAACTCCATGATAACCAATTAAGTAGGTTTCTGAGACTTATAAATGTGGAATTTATAAAGATAGTGACAATACTTCTAGCCAACAACCAACGTTACCCTGCTATGTTCGGGAAATCACCAGTCTCTTGAAGTAAGGAAAGGATGTGTTTGTTTACAGTGGGCAGTCATGAATACCTTGCTATGGCTGATTACCACTCTGACTACTAGAAAATGGAACTGTTATACACAACAGCATCTGCTGTGCTGTAGTACCGCAGTGCCCAGATTGCCTATTATGGAATTCCAGAGACTATTTGCCAGCAATAGACTTCATTTTGCCAATGGGTAATTTGCAGTTTGCTGTGTCATCAGAATCTGAACATGTCACATCTTCTCCTCATCACAGCCAATCCAATGGCAAAGTGCTCCTGAAGCAGCTGTCAAGAATGCAAAAAAACCACAGAGAAAGCACAAAGTGACAGCAGATACTATGCAAATCAGCAGTGGACACAGAACATGCAGTTGCAGAAATAATAACGTACAGTGTAGTTCCTGACACCATTTAATGCAGAGAAAATGCTGCTCTGCCTCAGACGAAATATCACAGGTGGATAAATCAAAGACCCTGTGAAGACTGAGGAAGGGCTTAAAAAGAGAAATGGTAAGTGCTAGATTGTCTTCTAAAATACTACCTGTACACTGGATGGAAATCACAAAAACACACTTTTGGTAATTATTTCAGGAAAAAATAAAAATATGTATTGCTACATTTAAGATTTATAATTGTTCATCATTTTAAGAAAGTTCTATTAATTAGATTATTTCAATAAATGCTATTTGAAATACCTTTGTAATTGCTGCATCATTCTGATCTAAACAAAATCTTTATTTAAAAAAGATACATGAAATGTATTTGTACTCTATAAATGTCTGTTCTTTAAAATTTGCCTTATTTTTTCTTACAAATTATTGAATTACTGTATTTTGAATATTGCCCAGCATCACTGCTAACTTATAAAATCTTTGAATTGTAATAAATTTAAGAAGTTATATTCTTATAAGAATCCACTCCTCATGGAAAGCCCCTTTACAAGCCCTTGCTAAATAGTCATTTATTATTATATTATTTGCATATATTTGAGTAGTGGCGATCTCACTCCCTCTTGAGGCTACCCGTCATTTTTTTGATAACACGTATAATTAGCCAACATCATAAATTAAGCCAAAATTTGCTATCTTGTGACTTTTATTTTCTGGTCACAGAGACACGAAACCTCCATTTTTCTTCCCTCTCTTCCTTCTCACGTGTTCCTCAGGTTCAGTCACCCAGTTCTACCACGATCAGTCCAATCTCCAATGACTGGCTTTGTACATATTCTCTTTTGTTCTTATGCCACCTCCCTAACTGTACACTTCCCAACTCTGTCGGAATTAGTGGAATAGATTCTTGAGTGGCCTTCCTACTTTTAGCTTATTGGCTCTACAGTTTTTCACTAACATCAGAACCAGCTTACCTCTACAATACTGTTTGAGTTCTTCTCCTAGAAAATTCAGGAGACTATGAGAATAAAGTCAAAATTACTTTTATCGTTAGGTAAGGTAACAGTAGCTATTATGACACACACACACACACACACACACGTGCAGGTTTCAGGGGCCAGTAGGAAGATAAGCTTCTTCAATCGTCATCTTTTGGCATTCTCAGCTCTAGGACTTCAGGGTTCTTCCCTTTCAGGCTAAGAACTGGGAAAGAGATGGTGGAGGAAGCACATCTGTGCTGAGCCGTGATGGACTGGAAGTGACTCACATCACTTCCACTCAAATTCTGTTGTTAAGATTTAGTCATGTGGTCCCACTTAGATGCAAACTGGGCAGAAATGCAGGGTCCCTGCCTTGGCAACAGCTTCCCCAAATCAGCTATTCCAAATTATATCTATAATACAGAACGGGACTGCAAATCTTTGGTGAACAGCGGGTGTACACTTTTTACCACAACTAACAAAATTCCACAGTAGACTACCTGAAGGAAGGTCTTCTCAATCTCACATTTCAGTTTCAACTTCCACCTGGTCTGTTCACAGCCCTTAAATTCCATTCACCACATTACTTTTTTTTTTTTTGCCTCAGAGTACCATTTACTGAGATGTCCCTATGTCTCTAGGGCTACTTTGTCTTGGGAAATTTTTGTCATCCTGCGCTCCTCCACTACTTCCATAAACCACAGAAATTCTATTTGAATTTCAATTCTCAGCTCAAATTATGTTCTTTTCTGAAATCGCCCTTACTATTTCCACTGTAATTAGCTCCTTCCAGATCATTTCCTAGAAATTACTGCTTTATTTTTAGCAGGGCTATTTATATGCCTGCATCTCCAATATTTTGTGCATCCTCTTAAAAGTTTTAGCTTTTATTTTTTCCTGTTGCTTTTTACCCTGTTAGCAAACAATGGCATTGTCATAGCAGCTATCACTTACTGAGTCTACTTTGTGTCAGACACTATACTAAGTTTTTGTTGTTGTTGTTAGTGTAGATTATTTTACACAATCCCCACAAGAACCCAGTGAGTTAAGCACTAAATTATTCTGATCTTATAAGAAATAAACTGAGACACAGAATGGCAGTGCACTTGTACAGGGTCACACAGTAATAAGTGATGAGTTGGGCCATAAATCCAGCCTGACCCCAGAAGACACACTCTCAATTACTATGCTATAGTAGATTATTGTTCAAAAATTGTTAAATGTGTTTTTTCAATAGTTAGTAATTCACTCTTTCTTCATCATATTATTTGAACAACCACACAACATTTTCATTTTTCTTTATAATATTCTCTATTACAACAATTACTCAGAATTTGCTATTTCCAAGGAGCATCCATTGAAACTGCAATTCCTTTAGCTTTAAGTTATGAAACCAAGTTGAAATAATTGATACTCTCGCATGTTTAATTACATAGACTGTGTGTTCTCAGGGTCAATATAAAATGGCCTTCAAAAATTAAGGGACTAATAAATATAACACCAATTATGAAGTTGATTTCCCTGATTCTAAATTTTTCTTGTGAAATTAGTGATTTCACTAATTTCACTAATAATTATTCCTTGAATTTGAAAATAAATTACCTAAGTAATTCTATAGTCCTTTTATGGTATTTTTTTCCTACCATGCTGCCTGCAAGCAAACAATGTAAAGGAGGATAAATTTTGCTTGGTGAGTAAGTCTATTTTTAGATGCAGAAAATGCTTGAGATCTCTATATTTGCATGCAAAGATATGTTCCTCCAGGGACTTCCCTGGTGGTCCAGTGGTTAAGACTGCGCTTCCATGGCAGAGGGCACAGGTTCCATCCCTGGTCGGGGAAGTTCCATATGCTGTGCAGTGTGGCCAAGAAAAAAAAAAAAAGACTCTGCCCTTCCACTGCAGGGAGCATGGGTTCGATCCCTGGTCGGGGAACTAAGATCCTGCAAGCTGCGTGCTGTGGCCAATAAATAAATAAATAATAATAAAATAAAACAATATGGATCACGAACACCTCCAGCTCAGCTCACACACACACAATAAAAGATATGCTCCTTCAGGTTGGCATTAGTAGTTCTTTCCCATTTAGTCATATTTAGTTTGATCTCTCTTCTGCATCTTCTTTGTCTGGTGACTTGTTTTCACATCAAGAGCAATATAGAATGTCCGAGTATAAAAACAAACATCTTCCATCTGTGTATGTGTGAAAGAGAGAGAAAAGGAAAGAGTGTGTTCACAATCATGACAGGTAAATCATGACTAGGATAAACATTAAACAGGCAATCAGAATGACTTCCCAGCACTTACTCATCTGTTGTTTCCAGGATTCCAGATCATATACATTGTTGGAGGATGTCATCAAGGTGAGGTGACCAGTGTGGCTGACTCGTGAGCTCCGTTCTCATCCTCTCATTCTCCTCGTTGTTCCCATAGCTGGAGCCTTTTCAAGGATGCAGGCTTGAGAGAGCAATGTGTTGTTGAGACCATCTGAAGGGTGTATGGGACTGAACGCAGTTAAGGCTGCTATACAAACTTGTAAGATTCTAGCAGGTGGTTGCGGAGATCTACTCATTTTGCGGTGGCCTGAGACATAAGTAAGTTCCCTTGTTTTTTAAGCCTGCCACCTACCAATCTGGAGTGGTCTGCCTCTTTCTTTGGTCTCTCCTTCCCCTCCATGCATGGGGGCCAATTTGTGAACCAACATACATCTTTTTTTTTTTAAATGTAGAAATATATATTTGTAGGAATTAATTTTCACAATGTTCTATTTATTCAAACAATTCAAGTCAGAAAACAAACATACACTATACATTTAATTAACAAATTTATTTCTATTTTAGTCATCAAATGTATAGATCAACATATTAGGAGGGGGCTTCTCTGGGGGTATGCTTACTGTGCAATATTTCTTGAAGCCATACTCAAAACAATTTTAATAAGAATGTTAGAAATGAATCTGAATATGATAGTCTGTACTGGAAAAGAAGAGATGGAGCTCTTTATATATATCTTATCCCATTGTAATATGCACATAGTTGCTTACTTTATTTCACTTTTGGGTTTCAAATTGTATTTGTGTGTGTGTGTGTATGTGTGTGGTGAGGGGTTATTTGATATAGTTGAAATGATGTTACTGCTTTCAAAATATCTTTGTCCTGTTCTACCTTATTATATCATGTATATTCTAAATAAAGTTTGTATTTATGAATGAAAATTTGAGACAGCTATTTATAAAATATTTTATAAAATTTTACAATTTTTATATGTAAAATTTATAAAATTTTACAAAATTCTATAAAAATACTTACATTTTCATTTCTCACTGTATTTTTATGGCATACAGTTTATATGATTGGTTAATTAGCAACAGAGTCAGTAAATGTATAACAATTTCCTATGTTCAAGGATGGCATTATGCCAAGCACTGGGAGATATAGAAATGATCTTAGGCATTATTTGTCCTCAAGATATATGATTAATATGGGAAAAATAAATGACTTAAAACAAAAATGGCACTGATTCCCAGTTTAAGGCATTACCATTTAAAAATTCCCCACCAGTTTTTTCCTTAGCAGCATGTTTTTTTCCTATCCTATGGAAACAAGAAACTGATAATTATCAACAAAGTCTTGGCAAACAAAATTCCTTCACAACAAGGTAAATATGTAAACACAAAAAAGTTAAGAATTATAACCACAGAAGAAATTGTGTTTCTCAAATTGGAATTAGAATCCTGTATTCTCACTGTAGACTCATGTTCCCAAAGGAGAAATAAGTCAAAGGTGTTCACTTGGGCTCATTGTCACTTTCACAGCTGGATTTTTAATTGAAATTCTTATTGAAATAATTGGAGATTCACAAGTACTTGTGAGAACTATTATAGAGATATCCATGTGCGTGTATACTTATCCAGTTCTTCCAGTGTTAACATTTTGAAAAACTATAGTATAACAACCAGGGTATTGACATTGGTGCAATTCAATGATTTCATTCGGATTTTCCCAGTTTACTTGCTCTTGAGTGTGTGTGTATGTGTGTGTGTATGGGTGTGTGTTGTGTGTAGTTCTATACAATTTTATTGCATCTAGGTTTGTGTAACTGCCAAGGCAGTCAAAATACTGAACAATTTCATCATCACAAGGGTCCCTTGGATTTCATTTTTATAACGACATCCACTTCCCCAGCTCTTACTAACATCTGGTAACCACTAATCTGTCATTGATTTCTAAAATTTAGTCATTTCAAAAATGTTATATATACTGAATCAAACAGCATATAACTTTAATTTTTTTTTCACTCAGCAAATTCCCTGCAGAGCCTCCAAATTGCAACATGTATCAATAGTTCATTTCTTTTCATTGATAGGTAGTACCCACGCTACATGCACTAAAGTTTGTTTAACCTTTCATCTGTTGAAGGAAATCTGGGCTGATTACAGCATTGGCTGCTACAAATAATGCTGCTATAAACACTCATGTACAGGTTTCTGTGTGTACACAAGTTTTTATTTCTCTGCGATAAATGCCCAAGGGTGCAACTGCTGGGTCTTTTGGCAACAATGTTTATTTCTATAAGAAACTGTCAAAACTTTTTTCCAGAGGGGAGTTTTACATTCCCATCAACAATGTATGAGTGACCCATTTTTTGTTCATGCTTGCTAGTATTTAGTGCTGTAACTTACTTTTAAGCCATTTTGATAAGTGTATAGTGCTATATCATTGTGCTATTAATTTACATTTCCTGAAGGCTAATGAAGTTGACCATGTGCTTATTTAACACTTTTCCTCTCTTCAGTGAAATGTTTCTTCATACGTTTTGCACATTTTTCTAACTGGGTTATTTTTACTATTAAGTCTGAGATTTCTTTATATAATCTAGATCTCTTTTTCCGGGGCTGAGGGGGAGGGGTGGTCAGGTATGTGGTGTATTACCTTCCTGTTGCAGCTATACCAAATTACCACAAACTTACTGACTTTTAAAACAATTCAAATATATCTCTCACATTTCGGAAGTTCAGAAGTCCAAAATGAGTGTTACAAGACTATCCAAGATGTCAGCAGGGATGGCTCCTTCTGGAGTCTTACAGGGGGAAAACCTATTCCTTGCCTCTTACAGGTTCAAGAGGACACCTTCACTTTTTGCACTGTGACTGCATCACTCCAGTCTCTACTGCCATTATCATATTGTCTTCCCCCTGTCTGGTCCTCCTTTATCCCTCTTATAACAACCCTTGATTACATTGCTGCCCATAACTCCCCTCCCCATAATGCAAGATAATCTCCCCATCACAACTGCACAGTCCCTTTTGTCATATAAGGTGACAGCCACAGGTCCTGGGATTAGGATGCAGATATCTCTGTGAGGGAGGTTATTCATCGACCACACAGAGTGTGCAAATATTTTCTTCAAGTCTGAAGCTTGTTTTTTCATACTCTTTACATGGACCTTCAAGGAGCAAAATTTTAAATTTTGATTAAGTCCAATTTATCAATTTTCATTTTATGGATAATCCTTACAAATCTAAGAATTCTGCCTTGTCTAGCTAGTGAATATTTTCTCTTATGTGTTTTTCTAAGTGTTTTATAGTTTTACATTTAAGTCCATGATTCATTTTGAATTAATTTTGTATAAGGTGTAAGATTATATTCGAGGTTTATTATTTTGTCTATGTATGTACAATTGCTCCAGTATCATTTGTTGAAAGGTTTATCATGCCACTGTACCACTGAATTGCTTTTACACCTTTGTCAAAAATCAGTTAAACATATCTACGTGGTCTTATCTTTGGATTCTTTATTCTGTTCCATTGATACATGTGTCTGTCCTTCTGCCAATACCACAAAGTCTTTATTTTTGTAGCTATGTTGTACACCTAAATATTGGACAAAGTGATCCTTCTAACTTTATTCTTCTTTGGCAGAATTTTTTTAGCTATTCTAGAGCCTGCACCATTCCACTGTAGAACAAACTGGTCTAAGTCTACAAAAAAAAAACTTACTGTGATTTAGATAGGAATTGCATTAAATATATCATCAGCTGGGAAGACTTGACATCTTTACTACGTGGAGTATTCCAATTTGTGGCACAGTATGTTTGTTTATTTAGATTTTTAAAAATTTTCTTTCATCAGCATTTAGTAATTTACAGCACAAAGTTTCTATATATGTTTTGTTAAGTGTTATATGTAAGTACTTCATTTTTTTTGGAGCAATTGTAAATGGTATGGTGCTTTTAATTTTGGTTTCCAAATATTCGTTGTTTGTATTTAGATACATAATTGATTTTACTAGTTGATCTTATATCCTTTGACATTGCTGAAATCTCTCATCAGTTTCAGAAGTTTTGGATATTTGTATATAGGTGTCTTGGAATTTCTGTTCTAGACAATCTTGTCCTCTGCAAATAGCAACAGTTTTGTTTTCCTTTTCAATCTATGTGCTTTTCTATCTTTTTACTGCCTTACTGCACTGGCTAGAACTTCTGGCACTATATTGTATAAGAGTGGTGAGAGTGGACATCCTTGCCTTGTTCCCAGGCTTAGGGAAATGTATTCAGTCTTTCACCATTAAGTGTGAACTTAGCTGTAGGGCATGTTAAACAAATTAAGCTGAGGTTATTTCCCCCTATTTCTAGTTGGGTGAGCATTTTTATCATAAATATATGTTGCATTTTGTCAAATACTTTTTATTCATCAACGGTTATGATCATCTGATATTTCAATTTTGGTTTGACTGACTTTTGAATATTGGATAACTGGGAAAAACCCTGCGAGATTAGAGTGCATAATTCTTTTTAATTTCAAATTCCACCTGTTCATTGCTAGTATATAAAAAAGTAATTGACTTTTGTATATTAGAGTATCCTTTAGCCTTGGTATAATTGCTTATTAGCTACAGGAGGGTTTTTTGGTCAATTCTTTCAGATTTTCTACCTAGATGATCATGTCATCTGTGAACAAAGACACTTTTATGTTTTCTCTCCTAATCTACATTCTTTCATTTCCTTTTCTTGCCTTATTGCATTAGGTAGAACTTCCAGGACGATGTTGAGAAAAATCCGTGAGGAGACATTCTTACTTATAGCTGATCTTAAGTGAGAAAGTTTCTCACCATTTAGTATGATGTTAGCTGTAGGTTTTTTTGTAGATACTCTTTAACACGTTGAGGAAGTTCTCCTCTATTCCTAGTTTACTGAGAGTTTTTATCATGAATTGAGTATTGGATTTTGTCCAATGCTCTTTCAGCATTTATTGTTAAGATTATGTGATTTATATTTTTAACCTTTTTATGTGATGGATTACGTTAATTGATTTTTGAATGTTTAACCAGATTTGCATATGTTGGGTAAATCTCATTTGGTCATGGTATATAATCCTTTTTATAAATTATTGGGCTAAATTTGCTAATATTTTACTTAGGATTTTTATATTCATGCAAGATATTGGTTTATAGTTTTCTTTTCTTGTAATTTCTTTGCCTGGTTTTGGTGTTAGGGTAATGCTGGCCTCATAGAATGAGTTAGAATGTGTTCCTTCTGCTTCTATCTTCTAAAAGAAATTGTAGAGAATTGCTATAATTCTTCCTTAAATGTTTGGTAGTATCCACCAATGAACCCATCTGAGCCTGGTGCTTTCTGTTTTGTAAGGTTATTATTATTAATTCAAGTTTGTTCTTTTCTTTAAAATTAAAAAAAATTTTTTTTGGCTGTGTTGGGTCTTGTTGTGGCATGCGGGATCTTCATTGAGGCATACGGGATCTTTCATTGCAGTGCAGGCTCTTCGTTGTGGCACGTGGGCTTCTCTCTAGTTTTGTCGTGCAGATTTTCTCTCTCTAGTTGTGGCACATGGGCTCCAGGGTGCATGGGCTCTGTAGTTTGTGGCATGCGGGCTCTCTTGTTGAGGTGTGCAAGCTCAGTAGTTGCAGCACACAGGCTTATTTGCCCCGCAGCACATGGGATCTTAGTTCTCTGACCAGGGATCGAACCTGAGTCCCCTGCATGGGAAGGTGGATTCTTTACCGCGGGACAACCAGGGAAGTCCTTCAAGTTTGTTAATAGATATAGGCCTATTCAGATTGCCTAGTTCTTCTTGCACGAGTTTTGGCAGATTGTGTCTTTTAAGGAATTGGTCCATTTCACCTAGGTTATCCAATATGTGGGCATAGATTGTTCACAGTATGCCTTTATTATCATTTTAATGTTCATGGGACCTGTAATAATATATACTCTTTCATTTCTGATATTGGTAATTTGTGCCCTCTCTTTTCTTAGTTAGCTTAGCTAGAGGCTTATCAATTTTATTAATCTTTTCAAAGAACCAGCTTTTGATATCATTGATTTTCTCTATTAATTTCTTGTTTTTAATTTCATTGATTTCTGCTTTAATTTTTATTATTTCTTTTCTTCTGCTTACTTTGAATTTAATTTGCTCTTCTTTTTCTGGTGTCCTTAGATAGAAATTTAAATGATTGATTTCATATCTTTCTTCATCTGTAATATATGTATTCATTTATTGTTATACATTTTTCTCTAAGCATTGCTTTCACTGCATCACACAAACTTGGATAAATTCTGTTTTATTTTCATTTAGTTCAAAATATTTTAAAATTTCTCTTGAGATTTCTTCTTTGATCCATGTATTATTTGGAAGTGTGTTGCTTAATCTCCATGTATTTGGGAATTTTCCAGTTACCTTTCTGTTATTGATTACTGGTTTAATTCCATTGTTGTCTGAGAGCAGACTTTGTATAATTCCTATTGTTAAAAATTTGTTAATGTGCATTTTTTATGTTCCAGAATGTGATCTATCTTAGTGAAGTTCAATATGAGCTTGATAAGAGCATGTATTCTGCTATTCTTGGATGAAGTAATCTACAGATGTCCACTGTATCCAGTTAATTAGTGTTGTGGAGTTCAACTATGTCATCACTGATTTTCTGCCCACTGGATCTCTCCTTTTTTTTGTTAGGGGGGTGTTGAAGTCTCCAACTCTGATAATGGATTATCTATTTTTCTTTGCAATTATATTTGTTTTTGCCTCACATAGTTTGACACTTTGTTAGGTGCATACATGTTAAGGATTATGTCTTCTTAGAGAACTGACCTATTTATCATTATGCAATGCCCTTCTTTATCTCTGATGGCTTTCCTTGCTTTGAAGTCTACTCTGTCTGAAATGAATTTAACTACTCCTGTTTTCTTTTGGTTAGTATTAGCATGGTATATTTTCCTCCATCCATTTACTTTTCATCTATATTTGTCTTTATATGTAAAGTAGATTTCTTTTAAGACAACATATATTTGGATTGTGTTTTTTGATCCATTCTGACAATCTCTTTTAGTCAGTGCACATAGACCATTAACATTCAAAGTGACTATTGATATAGTCAGATCAATATCCCTCCCTCCATCCCTTGTAGCATTGCTGTAATTCATTTTGCCTAAACATGTATATATATACACACACACAAGATATATACATAAGTATATAATTGAATACATTGTTGCTATTATTATTTTGCACGAACTTTATCTGTTAGATCTATTACAAATAAGAAAAATGTTTTCATTTAACCTTCACTGTTTTGAGGGTCTTTATGTAGGTCCAAGTTTCTGATGTATATTATTTTTATTTCCTCTAAAGGACTTTTTAAAATGTTTTTGTAAAGCAGCTCTAATGGAAAGAATTCCCTCAATTTTTGTTTGTCTGAGAAAGTATTTATTTCTCCTTTACTCTTTTTTTTTTTTATTGGAGTATGATTGCTTTACAACGGTGTGTTAGTTTCTGCTTTATAACAAAGTGAATCAGTTATACATATACATATGTTCCCATATCTCTTCCCTCTTGTGTCTCCCTCCTTCCCACCCTCCCTATCCTACCCCTCTAGGTGGTCACAAAGCACCGAGCTGATCTCCCTGTGCTATGCGACTGCTTCCCACTAGCTATCTATTTTACATTTGGTAGTGTATATATGTCCATGCCTCTCTCTTGCTTTGTCACAGCTTACCTTTCCCCCTCCCCATATCCTCAAGTCCATTCTCTAGTAGGTCTGTGTCTTTATTCCTATCTTACCCCTAGGTTCTTCATGACATTTTTTTTGACACTTTTTAAAAAGTGTCATGATGTCATAGTGACATGATGACATATATGACATGATGACATTCATGTCATATATGGACATGAAATTCCATATATATGTGTTAGCATATGGTATTTGTCTTTCTCTTTCTGACTTACTTCACTGTGTATGACAGACTCTAGGTCTGTCCACCTCATTACAAATAGCTCAATTTTGTTTCTTTTTATGGCTGAGTAATATTCCATTGTATATATGTGCCACATCTTCTTTATCCATTCATCCAATGATGGACACTTAGGTTGTTTCCATCTACGGGCTATTGTAAATAGAGCTGCAATGAACATTTTGGTACATGACTCTTTTTGAATTATGGTTTTCTCAGGGTATATGCCCAGTAGTGGGATTGCTGGGTCATATGGTAGTTCTATTTGATGATGGCCATTCTGACTGGTGTGAGATGATATCTCATTGTAGTTTTGATTTGTATATCTCTAATGATCAATGATGTTGAGCATTCTTTCATGTGTTTGTTGACAGTCTGTATATCTTCTTTGGAGAAATGTCTATTTATGTCTTCTGCCCATTTTTGGATCGGGTTGTTTGTATTTTTGTTATTGAGCTGCATGAGCTGCTTGTAAATTTTGGAGGTTAATTCTTTGTCAGTTGCTTCATTTGCAAATATTTTCTCCCATTCTGAGGGTTGTCTTTTGGTCTTGTTTATGGTTTCCTTTGCTGTGCAAAAGCTTTGAAGTTTCATTAGGTCCCATTTGTTTATTTTTGTTTTTATTTTCATTTCTCTAGGAGGTGGGTCAAAAAGGATCTTGCTGTGATTTATGTCATAGAGTGTTCTGCCTACATTTTCCTCTAAGAATTTGATAGTGTCTGGCCTTATATTTAAGTCTTTAATTTCATAGGGTACAGAGTTCTAGGTTGGTGGGTTGTTTTTTTCCTTTCAACAGCATAACATTTTCATTCCACTCTCTTCTTGCTTTCATGAAGTTAAATGTAATTCTTATCTTTGTTCTTCTACAAGTAGGATTCCCCCCACTCCCTGCTCCCCCTGCATCTTTCAGGATTGTTTATTTTTGATTTTCTGTTTTGAAAATGATATGTTGAGAGTAGTGTTTTGGCTTTTATCCTGCTAAGTGTTCTCTGAGATTCCTGGATCTGTGGTTTGGTGTCTGACATTAAATTGAGGAAATTCTCAGTCATTATTGTTTTTCTCTGTCTTCTCTCCGATATTCCTATTATGCATATGTTACACATTTTGTAGTTGTCCCACAGTTCTTGGATATTCTGTTCTGTGTTTTTCCATCTTTGTTCTCTTTGCTTTTTGGTTTTTGAGGATTCTATTGATATATCCTCTAGGTCAGAGATTCTTTTCTCATCCATGTCCAGCCCACTAATAAAAAGACTAAAATTCTATTAAGAAATCAAAGGCATGTTCATTTCAGTTACAGTGTTTTTGATCTCTAGCACTTCTTTTGGCTCTTTTTTAAGATTTCCATCTCTCTGCTTACATTGCGTATCTGTTCTTGCATGCTTATAGCTCTTAGCATATTAATTATAGTTGTTTTACATTTCCAGTCTGATAATTCCAACACCCCTGTCATGTCTTGTTCTGATCCTTGCTCTATCCTTTCAAATTATGGTTTTTGAATTTTAGTATGCTTAGGGATTTTTTGTTGATATCCAGACCTGTTTTATTGGTTAAAAAGAACTGCTACACATAGATTTTTAGTAATGCGGTATAAGTTGTGGGGGAAGGGGAAGCGTTCTATAGTCCTATGATTAGATCTCTGTCTTTTAGTGAGCCTATGTGTCCAGACTATGAACTTCACAAGTGTTTCTCTCTTTTTTTAGACTCCCATGTAGGTGGGACAGGATGGCTAAAGTGAGCTGGAGTTGGGTGTTTCTTTTCCCCTAGGTCAATTTGGCTTCAATACTACTCCAGCAGGCCAGGCTCTGGTTAACTAGTTTCCCATTAGGGCAGGTCTTGTTAAGAAGAAGAAATGCTCTGGCATATTTCAAAGTGGTTTCTTTTTGCCTCCCCCTGCTGGAAGCTCAAGAGGATTTTTCCCCCCAATATTTACTGTGGAAACCTGATTGAGCTTCTGGATGTAAATCTTACATATATTATGGGGACCTCGTTAAGAATAGGTTCCCCTGAAGTTTCTAACTTTCAGTTTTCCACACATTGCCTTTAGCAAGCCATCAATTACAGTTCAGGTTTCCCTGGCTCTTGTTCACTGGGTGATTTTTCCTAGTGATTCTCTGCTCTGATAAGCTGTGACTCCCTGTCTTTGCCTGTCTCTTTGTGGCAGTGATTTGTCTTGTGTCCCTCCTTTTCTGTAGGGTCCAAGAAGAGATGGTTTTTCAGTCTGTTTGGCTTTCAGTTGTTTTAGGATGGAGTGTCGACTTCCAAACTCCTTACATGTGGAACTGGCTAATTATTTTATATATTGTTGAAAACAGTTTACTAATATGTTGTTGAGAATTTTGTGTCTAAGTTCATAGAATATAGTTGTATGTAATTATCTTCTATTGTACTCTTTTTTTTTTTTTGGTTCTGGTGCCGGAGACTTATGAAGATATTACAATGTAAGAAAAAACAGATAAGTCATGTAAGTCAGAATGTATGTTATAATCTCAAATTTCTAAATATAAAGGCATATCTAAGCATACACAGAAAGAAAGGAAATATACTAGAAATATTAAGACATTATTTCTAGGTGGAAGATAACAATTTTTATTTTTCTCCTATATTTTTTGTAACTTCCAAATTTCCTGCATTGTGTATTTTGCACATGTTTGTATTATTACCTGAAAACAAATAGGAAACAAGATGATGGAAAAAATTTTTTTGTTGGGGGGAGGAGGTGGAATGTATGAGGGAACATGGCCAGTTCTATTAGCAGTACATTATAAAAACTTCTGTTTTCAGGTATTACCCTTTCAAAAGGAGTATTCAGGAGAGAGGGATTCATGTAACTCTATCCTTCTTTGTAGTGGCAGGGTAACTTGAAGCAACTGAAACTAACAAACAGACAAACAAAGTTAAAAAAAAAGAAAAGAACGCAAGAGGGAAGAGATATGGGAACATATGTATATGTATAACTGATTCACTTTGTTATAAAGCAGAAACTAACACACCATTGTGAAGCAATTATACCCCAATAAAAATGTTAAAAAAAAAGAAAAAAAAAAGAAAAAAAGGCTTTCTGATTTAAAGAGCACAGCCTCTGAAGTACCGTGTCATTCCAGGGAAAACTTAGCTCTTGCCCTTGGAAGTTTCTGTCTCAAATGCATGCATAAGACACCATTGATGAAACAGATATAAAGGCCTGAAAACAATTACCCTTCAGAAAATTTTCTCATGTCCTACGTTCTTTCTTTGTCTCCTTCCCTACTTCTACATAAAAATAGTATGTCTAAAAAATATAAATAATTATTTTCCAATCATAGACTGGTAATATGTAAGACTAATCCACATAGTTCAGGACATGGCTATTGCAATCTCAGGATCAATTTATCCAAAATTTCAAACTTCAATATCACAAGCAGCACCAGAAACAGAAATATGTGTTTATTATCTTGCATGTATCAGATGCCAGTTTGGACTGGCCTAAATGTGAAGGGCAACTTAATGGGAGTAGAAGGATGCAAAGATAGTCACGGAGTTCACAGAACAAGTGAAAAATTAAAGCTCAGTAAGGACTAAAAATAGAGAAACATTAATGATATCAGCAGAAAGAATAAATAAAACATCTCTAGTCCTCTGATATTTGCTTTATTAAAAAACCCCTGCCTCCTTGTGTCTATTAAAGCCCTGGGGTAGGAGGAGGTATGCAGAGGAGTGACAGAGAGGGAGATGTTTAATTGTGCCAACTCATGTGAAGTATCCACTTTTTGTCCTGTGGACAAATAAAAACCTGACTGCTGAGGACATATTTGGAGGGTAAGCTGGGCAGTTATAATTACTCCACTGTACAATTTATCTCTCAGTTGCTCAACTTATACATACTTCTCTTATACACAATTCAAAAACTTCCCCCACATGACATATGTCCATTGTCATACATACTACTATAAATGCACTCATAATCTCCTAAATGGAGATATTCTGAAGTCACATCCAGCTTCTACATTTAAAGAACATTCCATGCAATAGCAGCAGAAGACACATTCTCCTCAAGCACATATGGAACATTTTCCAGGATAGATCATATATCAGGCTGCTAACCAAGTATTAATACATTTAAGAAGACTGAAATCATATCAAGAATCTTTTCTGACCACAATGGTATAAAGCTAGAAATCAGTTACAAGAATAAAATCAGAAAATGTCCAAATTGTAGATTAAACAATATGCTTCTAAGCAACCAAAGGGCCAAAGAAGAAATCAAAAGAAAAATAGGAAAAATATGAGACAAATGCAAATGGAAACACATTATACCAAAATTTATGAATACAGCAAAAGCAGTTCTAAGAGGAAAGTTTACAGTGATAAACTCCTACGTTAGGGAAAAAAAGACCAAAGGGTATAAAATAAACAACCTAAATTTACACTTAAAGAAACCAGAAAAAAAAAAACAAAATTAGCATAAGAAAGTTAGCACAAGGAAGCAAATAACAAAGATCAGAGCAGAAATAAATAAAACAGAGACTAAAATGACAATAGAAGTCTTCTAAACTCTTTTGTTGGGAGGTTTCTGATTACTGATTCAATCTCCTTACTAGTAATCCATCTGTTCAGATTTTCCATTTCTTCATGATTCAGTGTTGGTAGATTGTATGTTTCTAGGAATTTATCCATTTCTTCTACATCATCCATTTCACTGGCATATAATTAATTGTTCATAGCAATCTCTTATGATCCCTGTATGATTTGTAACGTCTCCTCTTTCATTACTGATTTTATTTATTTGAGTCCTTTCTCTTTGTTTCTCCATGAGTCTGGCTAAAGTTTTGTCAATTTTGTTTATCTTTTCAAAATCAAGCTCTTAGTTTCGTTGACCTTTTCTATTGCCTTTTAGTGTCTATTTCATTTATTTCCCCCTTGCTCCTTATTTCCTTCCTTCTATTTCCCTTGATTGGGAATTTTCAAACATGAGACTATATTCACAGAAAAGTAATTTCTCCGTTACAGACTTGAGATAACACGCAATTCTTTCTTCCTTGTCTTCTCATTTCCCCAAAGCTTAAATAAAGCAGCCCAAGCCTACCTAGCTAGTGTGTTAATCAAGCTGCTTAGATCATATTCAGAATATATCAGCACAATTGAAATAGTTTTATGATAAATTAAAGGGCATAAGTATGCGCTTTTAAGAATGGACTCACTGATGTTCGTATTAAGAGGGCCATATTAACATTAATAGTTCAATATATTTAAATATATCCATTTTGATTCGTAATTTCTTTCGCATTTAGAGGTTGAGTCTTGATGCCACAGTTTGGATATGAAAACCAGTGAAACTTTATCCTGCCTTCTTAAATATTCCCACTGGATCAAGGAAATTACAACTTTTAGACAAATTGGAAAACAGGAATCTATTTTAGAGTTGTCAAATTATTGAACTTTATTTACAGTAAACTAATAAAGCCCAAAACATCTTAATCATATGAACAAGTTATAGAAAGTTAAGAAATAAGGCAATAAAAATTAATCCATGGCACATAATCAAAATATCCTATACAGGTGCCACAGATATCAAAAATAACACAAAGGACAAAATATCAGAGTACCAAAGAGTCAAACACAGGCTACCATGTCCTAAATTTATGCAATAGCCTCCTAACTAGTTTCCCTATATTTGCACTTGCCCTGCTAAAGTATTTCATGCAATATAATTGAGTGGTCTTTTAAAAATATAAACCTCAGCATATCATTGCCTACTTAAATAAGGGCAGAAAGGGCATTTTCAAATGGAAAGTAAATCATAAACTTAAAAAGAAAAGATTACCTATGAGTGTAGAAGGGATAAAGTGGATTATACAGGACTTGAATATACTTTACTTCATAATTTTAACTTTCAGACCATGTAAATACTTCACATATTAATAATACAATTTTACATTTAATATCCCCTAAATGAAATAGAAAAACAAACTTATAAGCTTAACTCTATGTTTAACAGAATAACCATACAAGGAGGAATTATTCAAATTGCATAATTATATTTAAAGTAGTTATTTGATTTTACATCACTAATGGGATATATGCTACAGACAAAGGAACTCAGTAAAAATCAGTAATCACATTGTTAGTGGTAGTGTTAATATGATTGCTATGAAGTTGTTAGGGTATATTCTAGAAACAATAAAAGGAATTATATTGGTATCATTAAGAAATAATATTTCATCATGGGTGAAAGAAGATACAAATGAGAGTCAGTATAATTTGTGTAGCGCTGAATTTGACTTGAAAGTATAAGAATAACTCAAGACGTATTTTATACTAAAAAAAAAAAACACCTTGAACTATATTTAAAAAAAGGCCTAGAAACAATGATCAATGATCAATCCTGTGGAATGAGTAACTTTTAGTATCTAAAGTTTGGTTTTCAAATGCCATTCCCTATAAAACTATACGGCTCTGTTTGGAGAAATGGTTAATTTCAGACCTGAGCATGAAATATGCAAGATAGATCTGAACCATCAGATCATATCAGAAAGCTATAAAGTTAAAAAAGACTATTAAATCATGGCAGAAGGACTCAGAAGGCAAACTACTGGCAAAAGATGGGACCACTTGAATTTCCATAATAATTATAGTTACAATGGACTCAATCATAAAATATATTTAAATCCATGAGTTCATGATGATATTCAAAAACACTCTGGCTACTTGTGGAAAATGTTAGTAACCAACTTACCAGATGAAAATATTTAAGAAAAGGGGAAGAATCAAACATTCATCTTATTGCTTCTATACAAACTGTATCTTATGATAAAAAAATTCTTAAAGTGATAATTTTATATTTGTAGAAATATTCCACCTCATTAATGAAGAAGAAATGATAGGATTGGAATTTTATATTTTACAACCCTATGAAACATTAAATTAATGGATGTAAGTAATAATCATCATAAGCTGGTAATATTTCTTAAAATGGGATCACCAACATTATGTGACTCTTGAATAAAGTTCACACTGCACAACTGTGAAAAAGAAGACAAGAAGGGCTTCCCTGGTAGCGCAGTGGTTGAGAGTCCGCCTGCCGATGCAGGGGACGCGGGTTCGTGCCCCGGTCCGGGAAGATCCCACATGCCGCGGAGCAGCTGGGCCCGTGAGCCATGGCCGCTGAGCCTGTGCGTCCAGAGCCTGTGCTCCGCAACGGGAGAGGCCATAACAGTGAGAGGCCTGTGTACCGCAAAAAAAAAAAAAAAAAAAGAAGACAAGAAGAGGAAGAAGGAGGAGGAGGAGGAGGATGAAGAGGAGAGGGAGCAGGAGAAGCAGAATTAGACACAGAAAAAGAAGAAGAAGAAGGGGAAGAAGAATCTGATCAAGTTTATGAGTCTAAAGCAATTTACAGCTAACACAATGAAAATGTAAATATTTAATGTACTTTAATATACCCCACGGGAGTACGATCAGCAAACTCTAGACTGTAGCATATTCTATAGGATTATATATTTTATTCAAAAACAACAACAGAAGAAAATATGAGAGGAGAAGTGAGGAGAGGAGAGGGAGGTAAGGAAAGGAAACAGAGTTGAAAAGAGTCTTAAGAGAGATATCAAAAACTATGATCTGTTGATCTTCTCTAAATTCTGTTTTAAGCAAACTATAAATTTTTTTTTAAAAATTGACAGTCAGGAAAATATGACTACAAGGTGGCTAGTTGGTCACAGTTATTTATTTTTTAAATAATTGATAATACTTATTTGTAAAGTGTCTTTTCTTTTTAATTTATATATGATAAAATATATGCAGATGAAAGTATGTGGAATCTGCTTCAAAATAATTCAGGCTGGGGAAAATGGGTGGGGTATTGATAAAACAAGATTGACTATGTGTTGTTAATTGTTGAAGCTGGAAATGGATATGTAGGATTCATTATATTACTCTTTCCACTTTGTATATCTCTGAAAATTTTTACAATAAGAAACGTAAAAAAGTTTCAAACACAAAATACAAATGGAAAATGTTGGTGTCACTGAAGCTCCTTTAAACAATATATCGTTAACGTGTGGCAAACTTTTGAATCTTTCTAGTCTTATATATATATATATATTTGTTAAAGGCAAAAATGTGCCATTAAAAATTGGGTGTCTGCACTGTAGTTTACATTAAAGATATTCTTAAATATATCTTACAAGAGAGTGGTGGGAAAAATTATAATTGCTGTTTAGTGACCTAGCATCTTCGATTAACCATCTCTATGAAAGTATATATTAGCCCAGGAAGAGTCCCAAGAGAACAAAGCAAGGAAAGCACCACTAAAAAATATCAGAGGAGGCAGCAAATTGTATTAAGTAGGCAACAAACTCATGGGAAGGTTTTGTGACTCTATCTATTTAGCTAGCTATCTAGCTATCTATGTAAATACCTATCTATGTCTGCCTGTTTTAGAATTTACTTCAGAATATAGAAGGCAGTCAAAATGATACATATTAAAATAATTATTTTAATTGAACACAAAATTAGACTCTTTCTGATGGAACATAAATCTCATTTGGTTCATTGTAGTTATGATAAGAATTGGCTTTTCTAATCAGTTTGCATCCCATAACTTGAGTTAAATGTATATGTCAAGGTTTTGATGGAAATATGTTTAAAGCACATGGTAAGATAAATGCAGTTTGTTTAAAAACTGCATCGGCGGGACTTCCCTGGTGGCACAGTGGTTAAGAATCTGCCTGCCAATGCAGGGGACATGGGTTCGATCCCTGGTCTGGGAAGATCCCACATGCCGGGTAGCAACTAAGCCCGTGTGCCACAACAACTGAGCCTGTGCTCTAGAGCCCACGAGCCACAGCTACTGAGCCTGTGTGCCACAACTACTGAAGCCCATGTGCCTTGAGCCTGTGCTCCACAAGAGAAGCCACCGCAATGAGAAGCCCACGCACCACAACAACGAGTAGCCCCCACTTGCCGCAACTATAGAAAGCCTGCACACGGCAATCATAAAATATATTTAAATATATTTTAAATACCCAATGCAGCCAAAAATAAATAAATAAATTTGTTTAAAAATAATAAATAAATAAATTTGTTAAACAAAACAAAACTGCATTGGCAAACGATAATAAAATTTGCAATATTTTAATTTTTCCAACATTTTCTGACAGTACTGGGCTAAATAAAATGCCTCTAACTGAAAAGGTGGTGAGCATCATCAATAATCATTGCTGAATCTTTTGAAAGGATTTTTGGAAACTGAGAAAGTAAATGACCATGGTGACTGCTTAACAAATCATCTTGCCATTTAGGCAGCTTTTAATTCTTTGCTTTTAGTTAAACCTGAAGGAGCTTTTAGATCAATAAGAATAATTTTTATGATGGGCCACTATATGATTTTAGGTATATAGCTAAGAGCAGGGGTCCCCAACCCCTGGAACCAGGCTGCACAGCAGGAGGTGGGCGGTGAAGCGAGCAAAGCTTCATCTGTATTTACAGCCACTCCCCAGCACTCCCATCACCGCCTGAGCTCCGCCTCCTGTCAGCATTATGGTGAGTTGTATAATTATTTCATTATATATTACAATGTAATAGTAACAGAAATAAAGTGCACAATAAATGTAATGTGTTTGAATCATCCCCAAACCATCCACCCTCACACTGCCCAGTCTGTGGAAAAATTGTCTTCCATGAAACTGGTCCCTGGTGCCAAAAAGGTTGGGGACCATTGATGAGGACATAAAACAGATGCATTTTTAAATAGCTAAACTCTTCCATTTCAGTCTAAATCTTATAAGAAAAAGTATTTGAAAATCTCATACCCATGAAAACAAATAATACAGAACTCATGCTGAACACTGCTTCCTTCTAACTAAAGTATTCATTTGTGTATAAATAAAACAATTTTGAAACATCCAGCTTACTACATTAACATACTTTTCCAATATGTTTTATTTGTTAATAATTAATTATCAAAACTGATCATATACTTTTTATCAATTGTTTAATTAAATAATCATGATTTTAATCTTGTAGACATTTTCACAATTTCTTTCAAAATTCAGAGACTTACAAGCACACAGACACACATAACACACATTTAAACTGCAGAAATGTGTGATCTGTGATTAACATCTTTCAAACTTAAAAATATATTACATTAAAATAAAATTATGTTGTAAAAGTGAAATGGAATACACAAATATAAAAAATTAATGTAACTTTTGACTAAAACAATCTTTTACTATAATGTAATTTTAATGGACTGAGGTGTACATTTAATGCTATAGTCTTTATATTTAGTTACATACAATTAAAACATAACAGTGTGAATTTAGAATGTCAATATTTATAATACACCTAAATTATATCACTTGCTACAATTAAGTTATGAAAAACTTTTAGATGTCAACTAAAATTTTTGCAAGGATTATGTAATTCTTAAAAAATTATTTTAAAGGTGTCAGACTAAAAAACTTTGAAAACTGCTACTAAATAACCCAAATCCCTATTAGTGAGCAGATTAAATAAAGTGCCTCAGTGTTGCCAAATTATGGAGAGATTTCAATTACGTTCACCAAAAGTGTCCCCATCAGGGCATCCCTCTATTACTTAATTTCTACCCCTCTGTGGCTTTTTCTTGTAACCAAGCCTTGTTGCATTTATGACTAGTGATTTCCTGCCACCTGAGGAAAACTTGTACCATACTCACGGATGCTTTCCCAAGCAACAGAGATTTCCCACCTTTCTGTCTCTGCGAAACTCAGTTAGATTTCTTGCTCTGGTGATAATCAGGCTTGCTCTTATTTGACTCACTTGAGACTATAAAATCTACCACAAGTGATGATTTCTCTGATTTTGTTTACAGTTTCCTGAACTACCTTGGTCCCACTCTAATAATTGGGATCTGGATTCACCGAGGTCGTGGTTACCCCAATCACCTAAAAGCCCAAATCCCTGAGCTTCATAGTGCACTACAGCAAGGCCCAGGGAATTGATAATTAGAGCAAGAAATTTTAATTTTCTCTTGAAAGGCTTTATCTTATATGAATCTAATAGTTTCCTCATCAAACTGTACTCATTCTATCTTTATTGTGTTATCTACAATGCATCCAACAAAGGATGGTCCAGTCAGAGTCAGATCAGAGAAGATGATTTACGGTAGAGAGGAAAGCAAATAAAAGTTTTCTAACAGAAGGATCTGCAAAGTTGCTGGCAATGCAGCCAGGCAGCATGTGACCAAAACGTTCAAGGAAATATTTTATTTTTATTTATGTTGGCTATGAAATAAATATTGCAAGGTTGAATCAGTGGGTATTATGTGTCAGGCACTATTTCCTGCTGCACCCAATCACTGCCGAGCTGTCAAAAGCAAAGTGTGCATTTGAAGAGGCTGCCCTCTCTGAACGGAAGCAGAAAAAAAAAACCCAGCAGTTTGACCAAATGCATCCTGATGAATGCATCTCCCTCTCTTTTTAAAGCTTTTTGACTTTATTCCAATTTTAGTAAATGTGAGGTCTGAATGAAAAGTAATTGAAGGCAATAGTTGCAAGAGGACGTAGAGAGGGAAGAGGGAAGACTTGCATTTTCTAAGCAGATGACATCACACAGGTGTAAAGCCTGTCCGAAGAACATAAGATAGAAATGGTTTCATTGCAGACTGGACACCCTCCACCCCAAGAGCAAAATGCGTAGAATGTGATGAGATGAGCATTTTATATTGTGGGTGTCTGGTCACTGACCTCTGTGTGACAACCACGTCAATACAGGTGAGCCTCAGGAAGAGGCAAATGAGAGCGCCCAGAAAACAGCAAATGTCAGGACAGTACGGGCAGGGAGGCAACAATAATTCAGCACATGCCCTGCATGGAATTTGATGGCAATCACATGACGGAAGGATGGCTTACAGTAAGGCCAGGGAAGACCCAGCACACACACCCGAGATTTAGACTAGGGTTTCAAAATCGCTTTCCTGGGCAGGCCTCTCGGTATTCTTTGTTTCCTCTGCCTCATTCCTGAGAGTCAGAGCTCTGGAGACTGAGACGTTGGCTTTTGCCTGTTTATTAATTGCTGTATATGCTCGCTATTGTTATGTGACTCAAGAGCCTTAAGGCAGGAATAATTAAAACCTTGGCTTTCCATGGGCATAAACTATGATATAATACTAACAGTCTCTTCAAAGTATCCCTTAATTGTGTGAGGATACTGAAATTACTCCCACTTCCACACAAATGTACATACACACATTCTCACTAATGTATTCAACTCAGTTAAATCGAGTGCTTTTAAAAAAATTATCACTGATTTCTGTGTTCTAGAAAATTCCTTTTTTACACTGTAATGAAATAGGTTGAAATAATGCTAAGTGATTAAACTGGTATCACTTCAGCTCCACCCTAAATGGGCTAACTGAACAATTTTGAGAGCTGAAAGTCTTCACAAGGTGGCAATGATGTTTTCCTTTGTCCAGCATTCAGGCACATCAGAGATTCCCAGGTCTGAGCATGCGTCCACGTGTTGCCTCTCCCATGCCTCTGCTGGCTCACGGCCTCAGCTGGTTGAAAGGAGTGAATTTCGAATGGTGAAATTATAGGCATTTTGACAGGCCAGCGGAGAAATATTCTGAGAGTGGGGACCTTCCCGGCATCCCTCAAATTTAAATGACAACAAACAGTAGGGTTTAATTTCTTCAGTCCAGGTTTTAGTAGGATTCTTGTCAGTCAAAGACATTCACAGAACACCTGCCCTATATAAAATATTTCTCTTCACATACTAATTCCCTGCCTGAGACTTGACAGTTTTTATAAAGAAAGATAGGAAGCTGAGTATTTGCTCTGTAGGATGGAAATTTGATTCATGGCAATTTACTTCTATAGAGTGAAATTCCACTGTGATAAAACTGTTCACTCCTATGGTATTCATTATAAAGGAATCTTGACTGCACCTTAATTTCTGCCGGTTTCTTAATTTTCATAAAGGAGGATATTTGTTGTTCAGTCTTTTAAGTGAGTTTGGGTAGGCTTTTCACAGAAATCTAAAAGTATAGACCATTGTTGAAAACAGCTGTAACTGATTCTTACCTTCTTTGTATAGAAAAATGGAGAAGACAAGAAGCTAAAAAACTGCGATCACACAATTTACATTGTTGACAGCCTGCATTCTAACAAAATGTAAAGCCCATATGTCTCTTTTATCTCTTGATTTCACTGTGAGGTGGGAATTTGTGAATACGGGGGGCCAACTGTAATTGACATACAATATATTGCACTATTTAAAGTGTACAGTTTGATAGATTGTGTATATACCTGTGAAGCCATTATCACAATCAACATGGTGAACATATGCATCACCTCCCAAATTTGTCTGATACTCTCACTCCCTAATCCCACCCCCATCCCTCAGATGGCTATTTATCTGCTTTATATCACTATAATTTTGCATACATGTTCTAAATTCCACACTAAATGGAATTAGTCAGAATGCACACTATTTTTAGGGCAGGGAAGGTGTCTTGTTTCTTTCACCCAGCTCATAATTGTTTGAACAACTTATTCACATGAGTATCAATTGTCCATTTCTTTTTATTGCTGCATAGTATTCCACTGTATAGATGTATCATGATTTGTTTATCTGTTCAACTGTAGATGGACATTGGTATTGTTTCCATTTAGGCTGTAGGAAATAAAGATGCTATGAGCATTTTTGTGCAAGTCTTTAAATGGATATGTTTTTTCCAATACCTTTTTCCTAGGTATTGGTTAAATATCTTGAAGTGGAATATGTGTATCTTTGATATTAAAAAAAAAAAAAAAACTAACACAATGTTTTCCACAGTGGCTGTATCATTTTACATTCCCACCAGAAAGTTAAATAAATTCTACTGGCTCTACATCCTAACCAATATTTTGTATAAGTCTTTTTAAATTGTAGTCATTCCAATAGTTATGTAGTGCATCTTATTGTGTTTTTTGGTCTGTTGTTTTAATTCTTCTGTGCTTATTTGTCAGGAAGACGGACCTTGGGGTGATGAGTGACAAGAGTAAAACTGTTTAGTTTCCCAGACTTCCCCATCACCACAGGCAACTCAGAGAACCTGGAAGAATTATTTATTTTCTCTTTATTCTCTCTACAATTTAACTGTATTGATTTATTTGTTATTCACTATTATAATGACTTTATACACTATTTGGAAAAGTTACATAAAAAGAATAAATATTCATAATGTTTTTTCACCTTGAAATTTTTATTGCTCACATTTTGTTCTAATTTATTCATTTTCTCAATCATAATAAAATTACTAACATTTATTAAAAACACATGGTATGGCCCAGGATTAAGATATATAGTCTCATATATCTTATACATTTTTTTCAATAATCTTATAAATAGATATTATTTTTCCCTTGTATAAATTTTAAAAAAACAAATGACTTAGAAAAGGCTCGTATCATAGTAACCCAGAATTGATTCAATGTATTTCTGACTCCAAAGGCTATGTTTTCAACTTCTTCAAGATAGTCTTTTGAATTGTCAGGTTTCTTTAAAAGTCCAATTGCAAAGAAAAGAGGTAACTGAGTTTTAATGGTATTGAAAGAAATTCCTTGTTAGAGGTCAGGAAGCTAACGTAATAAGAGTGATTAGAAAGATGGAATAATCAGACTTGGAATAATCAGCACGGCATAGTGAACTCATATTTTGGAGCTATGGTTCTTGTACAAGCCGACTACAGAACAGCTGTGACACTTTGGTCAAGTTATTTCATTTCTCTGACTTCATTTAACATCTCTCCGATGAGACTGTGTTAGAAAAACTCTAAGAAAAATTACATCTCTGAAATATCTTACTGTATTTTGGATGGAGAAGTAATAAAATGAGTGGAATGATTTCCCAATTCTCAGCTCTCAGGTGGTGTCATTCAAAGCTAACAGGGATAAATCACAGGAAGATATAAAAAGATTGTTGACTGGTCAAAATATTGCAGAGGCACACTGGATCCACAAGGGTCAAGTAACACATTTAGAAAAAAGAAAAAATTGTACTAAAGTGATCGATTATGAAGTCTTGCTCTGTTCAGAAGAAGGTTTTGGTTTGTTGCAACCTGATTCTTAGAGATATTAGCTCAAATGCCAAGTTATTAAGAGGAGCACTATATATATATATAATCCATAGATCAAATGGAGATTCACCACACCTACAAACCTTTCTCTTTGTTCATTGTAGCTGTAGACATTAAAATACAGCTATAGATATTCTAGGGAAAATTAAACAAGATGTTAGAGATTCTCTTTGAATGTCTATGACTGAAAAGATAAAAAACTATTAGTCAATGTCAAAAGAAAAAATAAAAGCTGAGAGTTTCTATATTTGAAATTTAAAATTAATTAAAGAAAACTTGTTCGTGAAATCCATGGATTCTACAACATAATGCTGATTTTAGGACAAACAAAAATAAATTCTTTTTTCTACTATAGATTGCAATGTATGAGGCTCATTATCACCTTATGGGGTACAGAGTACGTGAAACGTACTAAATTTAATCGAGATGATTCTGGAGAAACAATTGGATATTTGAGCCATAATTGCATATTGAATTAATATTATCATTACTTACAAACATTTCCTTTATTTTGCAGTTGACATTGGACAATAGCTTGGGTTTTCCTCAGAATCTTTGATGTCAGCAGCGGAAAGAGCTTTATAGTATTTTTAGTTCAATTTTCTCATTTTATACTTGAAGAAATTGAGCCTCAGAAATGTGTAGAAAGTTGATTGCATCATAAAAGACAGCCAACATTTCAACAAAAAAGTCTTTGGAGTTACTCTCAGGCACAGAATGATTTGTGTGGCCTTTGACGTAGTACCAAGACTCTCTAAGACTCAGTTTTTTCATATGTAAACTGAAGATAATAACATGTATAACTAAAATTTTTAGGAATAATTTAAATAACTTATATTTCACCAAATCTAATGCATTATTTATTCTAATAGTCACCTTTATTTAGTATCACTTTATTTAGTGTCACTAAACAAGAAAAAAACTGTAATTCTTTATTTCATTTAGAATTTTCTATTTTCTATTGTACATATGTAAAGAGATTTCTAAGGTTTTTTAAAATAGTAAAATTAAAATATAAGAAAAATATATCTTGGTTTCTTTGAAGTTTCCCTCATCTTTTTTAAGGAATCCAGCAATATTCCTACCTTTTAGTTATAACTCCTTGTTTATGATAGGTAATCCTTATGTAGCTCAGAAATAATACATAACAGAGATTATTGAGGTTATGAGTATCTTCCTTTTTTAGATCCTGAAAGCATTGTGTTGTGGCTTTTCAAGAAAATATGGAATTGTGCTCATTTCTCTGGTGAATTTTTCAATCATGAATATCACATTTAAAGTTCATTTCCGTGTTTATCTGCATACACTGTTTCATATCTATGCCCGTCTGCATACATATTTCTTTTCAATTTCTTGACCCAGTGTAAATTTTTAAACTCATTTATTTTTTTATTTTAATTTTTTTAAATTGTAGAATCTAAGAGGTGAACATACAGATGTTTAATGAACAATTCTTTTAACTTTTCAGTATGTTTGAAAATTTTCATAATGAAATAATGAGAAAGCATAGGGAATGAAAAAATTAACCCATGCAAATATGGACACTTGACTTACAGCAATGATACATTTCAGGACAATATCTTTTCAGTAAATGGTGCTGGGTCAACTGGATATCAAAAATGAAATGACCCACAATTCATACTGTACACAGAAAATCAATTCTATTTGTATTGTGCATCTAAATATGAAATTTAAAACGATGAAGCTTCTAGAAGATAGCATAGAAAAATATCTTTATGATCTCTGGGTAGGTAAAGGCAAAAGTATAGATCTCAGGGTGGGTATCTTAATAAACCAGATACCCATAT
Organism: Orcinus orca; assembly: GCF_937001465.1. Taxonomy (NCBI): domain Eukaryota; kingdom Metazoa; phylum Chordata; class Mammalia; order Artiodactyla; family Delphinidae; genus Orcinus; species Orcinus orca. Next base: position 119,706,073 of record NC_064562.1, read on the forward strand.
CACTAAATATCAAAAAAACTTTCTCTATTTGATTATATTAATGAAAGTTGAGGACATCATTAAGCAAGTGAAAAATGCACCCTGGAACATACAAGAAGATGTTTGCAAAAAATATAACCAAAATGCACCCATATTCAGAATACATACAAAGTTATTCAAATTAATAGAAAAACAGAGAACTCAATAGAAGAACTGGCAAGAGGCTTGACCAGGCATTTCACAAAATAGATTATTCAAATAGTCAACCAAAAAGTGAAACGGTGCTAATCCTCACCAGCAATCTGGGAAATACCAATTAAATTCCAATGAGAACTCGTTATACTTCTATCAGAATGACCAACATTAGAAAGGCTTTATGAGAGTAAATATTGATGGACATGTGAAACAATGAGAACTTACACACTCTTGTGGTGGTAATGTAAGTATGTATATCCATTTGGGGAAAACAAAAATTTGGCATATTCTACTGGGGTTGAATATACTTATTTCTTATGAGCCAGAGATTCCATTTCTAGGTATATACCCAACAGAAATGCATGCACATGCATCCCAAAAGATATGTACAAGACACGTATAGCAGCATTGAATCAAAGGTACATCAAAGGTAAAACGGATTAAAAAATGTCATACTTGTGCAATGGAATCTGTATAGAATGAAAATGAATTAACTATAAGTATATGCAACCATATAGATGAATGTCACAGATAAAATATTGAGCAAAAGGATACACACTGTGTGTTTGAATAGTTACAGATATATAGAAATACATATTGATTTCAAAAATCTCCAAAACTATTTTTTTACACACACACACTGTATTTTATTTTTACAAGAGATAAATAAACTGACACCAATCATTGTAAATGGATGACCACAACAGAAGCAACAATGATTGCAATTACCAAACACAAAACACACTCATACTGTCATAATATTGACATAAAATAGCAATTAAGCTTAACTTGTGTGGTAGAATAAGTGGGTTGAAACCAAGACAAATTTGAGCAACAAAGACCAAGTTTGCACGTGTGCAGGCAATATTGAGTAGAAAATTGTTGTTTTGTACACAAAGATTGTAAGAGATCATCTATTTTTAGAAGAATCTATTCAAAAGATATAAAAATATGAAAAATGGCTATCACAAAATTAAATATGGTATATTAAACATTTAACAACATCTGGCTTATAAAAGTTCAATACACGGTAGCCATTGTTGTTATTATATTATTGTAATAATGTCTAATGGGACATTTTGAGATTCTTTGTTAGTTTTCTAACAGCGCCACAGCTTACACCTAGGACAGTGACTTCCTTTGGAAGTTTAGATATCCTGTCTTTTCATGCCTTGACAAATCATATTTTGATTATTCTCAGAATTGCACTTTCGCCATAGTTCTTATACAAAGTAATAATTCATTGCTCCCTCAGGATATTTATAGAATTCAGAGTTTATATTATCTGGTCACAGGATCACTTATAAACACATTTTTAAAATGAAGAATATATTCATTTTGACCTGGTGATTAAAGAATTTTTTATCCATTTGTGAGTTTTGAAATATTAATGAGGGTAAAGCTTCTTATTGCTTAATCAATTTTAGATCCTATGACTTTGATGGTCTTGCATGTTTTCAAATACTTGAACAGTCAAGCACAGTTTCAACACCCATATCTGATGTAGTTACTCAACATGAAGCCCTTTCTTTCTCATATTTCTTCTCTGCTAATTTCCATTTATTTTAGCAGACCAAATATTAATGTGGAGTGCTATATAACAGGTAAAGCACATAAAAACTATGAAATAGTTATTTATATTATTGTCTATGTAGGCCAGAAGGGGAGAAAATGTTATTGAAATGCATAAGCCTCAAAACTCTTCGAGAATAAACTTACAAAACAATAGGGTTCCAAAATACCTGAAGAGAAAGCCTACCTATTTTGGAAACAGTGATCACATAGGTAGCATACACTCAGTGAATCTGGGGATTCATCTTCAAATGTGTGGCCTTGTGAGTGAGGTTTGCTACACAAACCAGGGAGTGGAATTTCTGCAAAAATAAATAAGTAGGTAGATAGACTGGTACATCTTCTCTGAAATATTTAGATCTTTAATATACTAAATCTACAAATCAAAGGTTTCCACTTTCTCCTTTTGACATAAATACTCTGTTGTTTACCTGTTTTTCCCACTGAGAAAGCTATTCCCCATCTTTTTAACAAACGATGAGATTATATTATCTCACTATTCTTTATACTTTGTTAGAGATTTTGTTTTTTCTAGATGAGCTCCAGATACTTTTGTTCACTTCCAAGCTAGAGTTGTGAGTAGAAAAGTATAGACTCTGGACTCAGAGACTTCAAAGAACCATTCTTCCTTGTAAAAAGTTATTTAACGTTGAGCAAGTCACTATATCTCTAATAGCTTCAGTTTGTTTACCTAATAAAGGAAACAAAGGTATTGTTAGAATGATTAAAGAACATACATGAAAGCATGTGGCTCATGGTAAGTGCTCAACTGTTTGTTCCTCTTCAATTTTATTTTACATTTCAGTTAGTTTTAATTCTTTAAATATTTATATTTTTACATTAAATCCTACTTTTGTTCAATATGCATGTGGCTGATTGGGTTATTGGCCCCAAGCCTTCACTCCAAACCTATGCCCGTAAGCAAGTTACTTTTCAGTTTCTCTATTAAAGAGGTGGAATATCCTGCTCCTTACCCTAGGCTCAGCCATGTGACTTTCTTTGGCCAATAGAAATGAGATAAACATGAAAGTATGCCTTAAGAGGTGCTGCATGTTTTTAATTGCTCTGTTATTAGAATTGACAGATTTAGTTTAAAAATGTGTAAGAACCCTATACTAATTATGGGACTTAGTTATACTACTTTATTCATTGTTTTTCTGAAATTCAAATTTAACTGGCATCCTATATTTTATTTGGCAATCTTATATATTAGACCTCTACCATTTCCATAAGGAGGTACCAGATAGCACTTCAGCCCTAGGAAGAAGATGAAAAACAGGTGAGTACAGCTACTCTAGCTGAAGTACAGCATGAAATAGAGATGCCAAAACAATCACAAACACCTGTCATTATTTAATTACACATGCATAAATGATTGTGTACTAAGAAAATCAGAGAATCTAAAACTATTAGAATAAATAAATGATTTTAGCATAGTTTCTAGGTAAAATTAAATATGTAAAAATCGAATATATTTCTACATTTTAACAGTAAACAAATAGAAAATAAAATTTTAAATATGGTACCATTTATAATAACATTAAAAAACACCAATTACTTTGGAATATATCTAATAAAATGTGCAGAACTCTAAATGGAAAAACAAAACACTTTTGAGAATTTTAAAAAGACAAATTTAGATATATACTATGTTTCTGCATTAGAAGATTTCATGTTAAAAATGTCAGACTTTCCCAAATTAATCTTTAGATGCAACATTATCTTAACAAAATCCCAGAAGTTTTATTTATCTGTGGAAGTGGCTAATTAGTTCTAAAATTTATTTGGAAAACATAAAAATCTAAGAACAGCAAAAGCAATCTTGAAGAAGAAGAAAAAAGTTAAAGGACCTACAATACCAGATGAAAAGACTTGATATTTAGCTATGTAATTAAGGATATAAAAACTAATCAATGGACAAAACAGAGAGTGCAAAAAGAGCCTATCTAAATAGAATCACCTTATATACAGGAAAAGCCACATTGCGATGCAGTGGGAAAAAGCTGGTTTTATTAATAAATGAAGTTGGGCCAATTAGATTATTTAGGGAAACATATATCTTGACTGCTTGTTGTGTCATATCACAGAGATGAAATCATTATGAATTACAAATATAAATGTGAAAAGTAAAACAATAAACATTTTTTTCAAAATAGAAATAGTCTTATGATCCTGGAGTGAAAAAATGTCTTAGGAATTCCCTAGCAGTCCAGTGGTTAGGACTCCGTGCTTTCACTGCCCAGGGCCTGGGTCAACAAGCCACACAGTGTGGCAAAAAAAAAAAAAAAAAGTCTTAAGACACAAATAGTACATTTAAAACAAAAAATAACAAATTGGACTATAGTAAAATTTAAAACTTCTTTTCATCAAATAAATCATTAAAAAATGAAAAGGCAAGGCACAGGTTGGGAAAAGATGTTACAAATATATAATATATATATGACAAAAATACACTTACATATTTTATCTAAATTATGATTATATAATAATATATATTATGTATTATATTTTTATCAGATATATTGTTATATTTATTGATATATATAATATTATATATTTTATATATATATATATATATATATCTGACAAAATCCTTATATCCGGGTATATGCAAAGAACTCCTATAAACCACTTAGATAAAGACAAACAACCCAATAGAAAATGGGCAAAACTCTGAGCAGACCCTTCATAGAAAAGAATATTTAAATAGTCTTTAAATGTATGGAAAATTCTCAACCTTATCAGGGAAATGCCCGTTAAAATCACCGGCATGGCATGAAATAATGAAAAAATCACAAAGTTTGTGTGAGGAAATAGAGCAACCAGATGCTCATGCACTCCATGCAGGTATGTAAATATTTGTAATCATGTTGGAAAACTGTATTTACTAAACTTGAAGGTATGCATACTCTGTGAATCAGAAATTCCACTCCTAAGTCTATACTCAACAAAAATGTACACATAAACACACTTACTCATATACATGTAGGCAAAAACTAGAAACTATCCAAATTCTCATCAACAGTAAAATGTACAAACTGTGACAAATTCACAAAATGGAAAATAATGTAGAAATGAGAATAAACAACCTATCACTATATACAACAGTAGGCAAATGTCAAAAATTAAATGTTGAACAAAAGAAGCTGACACACAAAAAGGACATACTCTAAATTCACTTAATCAACTATGAAGACTGACCAAATTAATGTATTCTATTTCGATCAAAACGGTGATTGTGATTACACTTGGCAAGGAATAATGACAGGGAACATAAGGGATATTCTGGGGGTCTCGTAAGGTCTGTTTTTTGATCTGGATGCTGGTGACTAAGTCTGTTCAATTTGTAAAAACTCATCAAGCTTTATGTGTCTGTGTGTGCGTGTGTCTATATTTACATTATGCTTCAATAAGAAATTTAAGAAGAGAGAACAGTGTAATAAATGCCAGAAAGAGTGCGGGTAGTTCCAGGGGAGCATTAATGATTTCACAAACCAAGGCATGTATTTAATGGAATGAATGTAATCTGAAAAAGTTCTTTTGCTTTTGTGAAGTTGGGAAGAACCATTCTTTTTTTTTTTCTTTTTGTGGTATAATTGACATATAACGTTATATTGGTTTCAGGAGTACAACATGATTTGATATTTGTACGTATTGTGAGGTGATCACTACAATAGGTCTAGTTAACATGTGTCACCAGTCATAGTTACACATTTTTTTCCTTGTGGTGAGAATCTGATAGATCTATTCTCTTAGCAACTTTCAAATATGCAATACAGTATTATTAACTATAGTTTCTCTGCTGTGCATTACCAAGAAGAAGAAGAATTCTTTTTTAATGAAAAAGTATACGCATGACTCTTATTTCTCAAAATAAGATTTTATAAAAGTACAAATTAATCACTTGATTTTTGCTTCCATGAATGGCCAGCTAGATAGTTTAAACCAGCCTTCTCATCAAGGACAGCAAGAAGTATTAGAAGACGTTTTTAAGATGTCTTTTCTTCTTAAAAGATAGGATATTATATAGCTGGCATGATATTCAACAACTATTAGGCCAAGACTCAGGAGGGTGTGGGACCCTAAGCAAGGTGAGCACTTAGATTCTTTTGGTAACTTCCATGGCTAAGAGGTTAAGATTCAGTCTGGCAGCCATGAACTATGAAGATCCTGGTTAACAGACTTGCTTTGTGCTAGGAGCCCGAAGCAACTCTGGATAGCAGCTCTGGGTAGTAGTAACTGAATGTAGTGACTCTGCGGACTGACGGCTCCCACCCCCCAGTTGGAGCTTGTTATAATTGTTTGGTTATGTATTATTTAATGACCGGCTGCACTATTTTAGTGAAGTTTATTTCTCCTTCACAGTGTTAAGCCTCTTATACGGTTCCTCAGAGAGGTGCAGCCTTCAGTTAGTCCTCAGTCACACTGTGATGACAGTGGGTTTGGCAGCGCTCTCTTTGACTGTTTCTTTCCCTGACCACCCAGCTGTTAAACTCCACTTATTCCTGGCTGGTTGCTCCATCACTTGTTAACTCTTCCCTGAAGCATAAATTTCTCTACAGATTAATTCAATCAAATCTGGACTCCTTAGAAGGAATAGTCCCCAAGATCAGGTAAGAAAACTTAACTAAGCTTTACTTAATTTTTCATAAAGAGTTAACATAACCAAATAGACATAAACTTGTTTCCAACTTATGGTAACTTTTAATGGATTGAAGGTTTTCCAGACTGAACTTCAGGCATCCATGCCTTACCTTGGATTTTGTTCATTTATTCAACTACATAAGTGTACAGGGTATTTGTCTAATTATTTTAATACTCCTTAAAAGCCTTTAAAGAGTACTGAAATAATTAAGATATAAACCAACCATCGAAAATCAGATTCTAACAGGAGACATATGACAGAACTTGTACACAGTTACTACAATGTAGAGAATTGTTTTAAGTGTCCTGTGACTAGCAGAGAGTCCCAAGGAACCTGGAACAATCAATGTCCTGTTAAAGGTAGAGCCATTTAAGCTGGATGCCAAGAATGGAGTGGGATTTCATGGGGTGATGGTAAATTATAACTAGAGCTAAAATTGCATTGTTTTAATATGTGCCATGCACTAGTCTATGCTCCTTACATGTTGAATTATTTTTCACTTATCTTTGTTTAATATAATAGATGTTACTATTGCACTCAATTTATAGATGAGAAAAATAAGGCACAAAATGGTTCTTTTACCCTTTCCGAGAAGAAATAAATATAAACTTCTCCTAGATGGAGAAAATATATGATGAGAAGCTTGTAGTATAGATACCTATATTCAGTCAAGTGAATTGTGATGCATTTATTTAAATTTATTAAATAATACAGGAAACCACAAATGCAAAATTTTTTCTAAGAAAACATTCCACTTTTTGAAAGGTTCATAAGATGCATTTTCTATTTGGTAATATTTAAAACTAATTAAATAAAACATAATAAAGTGCTCATTCATTGTGTTCAAGTGTTACTTTCTAATTAATGATATAAGAATGAATAAGTCTATCAAGAGGGGCTAAAAAAAATGTGGGCTCTACAAAAATAGGAGAAGATAAGTAGTTAACCACATGTTAGAGTAGATCTCTGTTCATGGCTAAGACTTAAGAAATTTAGAGAATGGTAAATGCCTTGTATTTATCATTCTAAAAATTTGCATGTACAGTACAGAGCATAGTAAAAGTTATCACTGCAGTAAGATCAACAGGATTCATTTCCCTATTTCTTACTAGGAAAGAAAACTCTCCTAACAAGGCCAAACACCTTGTCCCATATCACACACCAGGATGGTTATTGTCTTGAAATGAGATGTAAGATTCTTTATTCCCTGAAGCCAGTTCCCAAGTGAGATGGTGTTTAGCCCCAGGGCCTCAGTCTCTTGCAAATCAGATGAGTATGAAATGCCCACTGACTTCAGAAACAGCTCCACAGCTGGAGCACCATCACGGATCATGAAATATGATGAGAAACTTAGAAGCACCTCACCCTCAGAGGTGATTATTACACTGGCATTTATAAAGCAACAGGTTATTTTCTCCTTTGTGGAATTGTCTCATTTTTATCTCTGATGTTGACATCTTGTCTTATAATACTCTGCATGAGAAAATAAGTGAAGAGCAAATACATATTAAACATATATTTGTAAAACCATATTATAAAGGATTCCCATTCAAGGAATGCAAGCATAACACTACAATGTTATGTGCCTATAGCATCTGGCGGGTGTTAATGTGTGTGGCCAGTCACAGTTATCAGAGTTCCCCAAATATTAAAAATATGTAAGAAATTATTCGCTTTGCACTTCTCTCTGAATTCTTGAAATTAGATTCCCCCAATACTAATCTCTTTATTCTGTCTGAAATGAGAGGAACTTTGGCTCACACGAGAGGAGATATCCAGTAGGCAGTCTAATGATGACATTAACAGAAACCTCAAAAGAAGAGAAGAATTTTTGTGAACACTACGCTGCAGTGACAGGGGAACCTATAGTGAAAATAAGCTCACACAAACGGAGAAGAAATAAAGTAAAGCACAGAAGCTGGCTATGGATATTACATAGTATTAAGAATTAACATTTATCAAATGCCTAATGTGTGGCAGGTGCATCACGTCTACTATATTTAAATACACTGGGTGTGATAGGGTTTTCAGTGGACAGATGTGGAAAATGGGCTTCAAAGAAGGTGACTGTGTGCAGGAACTCACAACTGCAGGGGTGGTTTCAGAATTCCATACGGGGAGGTATTAAAAGTATCAAGACGGGCTTCCCTGGTGGCGCAGTGGTTGAGAGTCTGCCTGACGATGCAGGGGACATGGGTTCGTGCCCCGGTCCGGGAAGATCTCACATGCCGTGGAGCAGCTGGGCCTGTGAGCCATGGCTCCTGAGAAAAAAAAAGTATCAAGACATTTGGAAGACAGGGCTTGAAACTGCATTTTATATCTCTCTGGATAATATTAAAAAATGAGGGAAGGGCAAATGCAATCATCTGAAGGGTGAAGCTGAAGGCCCCCTGTGCCCTCTTAAGCTGAGGACACCACTAGTGAGAGTAGCGCTGAGACCCACACCCACTGTGTGACTCCAGTACTGCGTTTGTTGTTCCCAGTATGGCAATGCCTCCTAAATCGTCAGATTCGGCATCCCTTGAAAGATGAACTTTGGATAATCTCTAAAGAGGAAAACTGAGTTATTAAAACCTCCCTCCTAAAAAAGGAAGATGGATATCAAATGGTTTCATTGTGGTGAAAACTCTCTGTTGCTGTCTCTGCAGCTGAAGGTTACCAGCCATCCTCTGCTTCCCCATAGTCTCCTAGACCTGCTCATGGCTCGAAGCTGACGGTCACACTGAGCCTGCACACACTCAGCGCAGCTGTTGCACTGCCTGCTGTGGATCCAACCCAGACTCCCCATGGGTCTCATCTGGTGGGATTCTCATACCTGTAAGTCCAAGAACTCCTTTCATGAGCAGAGTGACCATAATACGATCTGCCTCATTCTCCACATCAGCAGAGATGTGATGAGCAGCCTGAATAAACCACAAAAAGGAAAAACAATGTTTTCATGTGCCACAGCGATACTTTCCGGGTCATCCCCAAGTAGGGTTGTCAAATAAAATACAGAATGCCTGGTTAAATTTGAATTTCAGATAAGCAATGAATAATTTTAATATGAGTATAAATGTATCAGTATTAGTATAAATATAAATATTATTCTAAGTATATAATTTATGTCCATGAAATATTAAAAAAATGTATTTTTTTTGATGTGGACTATTTTTAAAGTCTTCACTAAATTTGTTACAATATTGCTTCTCTTTTATGTTTTGGTTTTTTGGCCGAGAGGCATGTGGGATCCCAGCTCCCCAACGAGGGATCGAACCTGCACCCCCTGCATTGGAAGATGAATTCCCAACCACTGGACTGCCAGGGAAGTCCTTCTATGAAATATTTGATATACATTTATATTAAAAAATTAATATTCATCTGAGCTTCAAATTTAACTGGACATTCAGCGTTTGATTTGCTGAATTTGGCAACTCTACCTATGTGCCCAGCATATGACCTAGTCCCTGGCCTCAAGGGACTTAGTTTGGGGGAGTCAGATATACAAACTTCAATTTAAAAGAAAAGTGATAGGGCTTCCCTGGTGGCTCAGTGGTTGAGAGTCCGCCTGCCGCTGCAGGGGACACGGGTTTGTGCCCCGGTCCGGGGAGATCCCACATGCTGCGGAGCGGCTGGGCCCGTGAGCCATGGCCGCTGAGCCTGCGCGTCCGGAGCCTGTGCTCCGCAACGGGAGAGGCCACAACAGTGAGAGGCCCGCGTACCGCAAAAAAAAAGTGATAAGTTCTTCTTAAAGGTATTATAAAGTGCTTTGGGATCTCAGACAAGAAAGTGCCTTATTGACAAGGAGGGGCAATGCAGACATAGGAATGGCTTTCTATTTTACAACTGAAATGAAACCAGTAGCTAAATGGCTGTGTGCAAGGCATAGAGAGCTTGCTCTAGGGTTGGGGAAATGGGGCATAAACACAGGCAAAAGTAGCAAACTATACAAAATAACAATACTGGAAACATCACAAGGGAATCCATGATTAGTTACTAAATAAATAGTTTGTAACTAGTATTATCTAAGAGGGCCTCACTTGTTGCTTCTTACACTGTTCATTGAAAATAGATTTGATTTCTATATTCAGAGGAGAGTTTCTCTGAGCTCTGGGTAGAATCAAGTGTTCACTCATGTCCCTCAAAGCATTTTATAAATACTCTTATTACCATACTCCTCAAATCTCTCATTAATATTTCTGTGTCCTCTTTTAGGCTATGAATTCCTCACAGGCAGGGTCTTTTTATCATCTTCTTTATATTCTTCTTATATCCTAAGCTCCTAATTAACACGTGATATAGCGTAGGTGCTCAGCAAATACTGAACTGGCTTTGTTGGAATTAATGTGGAAGGAAATGCCCCTTTAGGGGAAATGAACTTAAAATGCTGAAAATTGGGCTTCCCTGGTGGCGCAGTGATAGAGAGTCCGCCTGCCGATGCAGGGGACGCGGGTTCGTGCCCCGGTCCGGGAGGATCCCACGTGCTGCGGAGCGGCTGGTCCTGTGAGCCATGGCCACTGAGCCTGCGCATCCGGAGCCTGTGCTCCGCAACGGGAGAGGCCACGACAGTGAGAGGCCCGCGTACCGCAAAAAAAAAAAAAAAAAAAAAAAAAAAAAATGCTGAAAATTGAAATGAGAACTGTGCACATGCCTGCACGTGAGTATGTTTTTTTGTGTTAACATGCAGACTTCCCCTAACCCTAACCAAAACTTGCCACAGAGGCTTACAGCTACAGAGTCATTATTTAGTTTTAGCAATGGTGAAGATAATGAGAAACGAAGAAAACTTGGATAATAGGAACAGAATTCGCAAAACAGAAATGTGATAGCAGTGAAGAGTTTTCACTTATGTTACACTATTTTATCATAAAATAAGCTTTCATCATTTTAATCCCTCCCCTTCTAAGTTTTATCACTCCAATCACGTAGTCTTATGAATGTTACCTAAACTATTGAATAAATGATCACCCCTCCATCCTGATATTTTAAATTCCTTTTGTCCTTTCTACATTATTCTACTTTCTTCCAACACAAAATGAAACATTATATATGCATAGCACATGCACATACATATATAGCTGTATATCTATATGTATATCTATATGTATGTCTGTATAGCCTGAAAAAAGAGCCCCATGAAAGTTAGGGAAATTAATTAATATTAATTGATTATAGTTATTTGAAGAGAAACAGATTTCTTGTGCTCTTCTCTCTTATACTTTCCAATTCCAGCAACTCTGCTCTGTTGATCACCCTTAGTTCTAATTACCTACGTTTTTACCACTTATTTTTGCCATAATCTTTATTAATATGTGTGTGTGTGTGGATTAGAGAAGGGCTTATGCATTTAGCATGAATAAGTATATAGTATGATATTTTTAAATGTATATTTTGTATGTATGTATACATATAAAACGCATAAAGTGTACATATATGAGGGGCTTAAGCATATAGCATGAATGATATTTTAAAAAGTGTTCTGTGTGCACATAATTTTTCTTGAAACTGAAGTTGGATATTAAGAAGGGATGGATTCATCCATGTTTTATAGAATACCAGGTACACTGTGGGTGCCTAATAAATGTTAAATAATAGTAATCTGCTTCTATCCACGTATTCTCTATCTGCAATTAAGCAATGGGGTGCCAGATTATGTATCAAGCAGTTTTTATTTATTAGGTTATAATTTTCTAAGCAGCAGGTGGAGGATTTACAACATATTATGCATTATAGATCTTCCTCAGAACAACTTACCATTCTGTTTAAATAGATAAAATTCTGACCCACACCCTGCAGTGAGATTGTCAAGGATAAAAGCAGCAGTCAGCCTGTCTGCCTTTGCTTTCTTTCTCTCTTCCTCTACCTCAATATCATTACTTCTTGTGAAATAAATAAAGCTTCTGCATTTCTGAGCAAATTATTCTTGCCCTTAAAACTGGTAAAAATTTGCCATGTCAATTTTAAGTTTTGATATCAGTAACTCTTTGGTGAGTTTCTTTTCTATTTGTATTTTAGCTGTATTTTGCTGATTGTTTTTAAAATTTTGGACTCAAGTATACATTATGTTTTAATTGTCACAAATAAAAGATATACCATTTCTAAAACAGAGTGACAAAGGGAAAGTATTTTGTTTGAAAGAGAGATGGCAGGAAAATGAGGCACTGATACAAATGAATCATAAAATCTTACAGTGTATCTTAGATGCCATCTAGTCTAACTCTTTATCTAAAGAATCCCTCTTTACTTTATTCCCTTCATGAAATCTGTGGAATCTGCAGAAATACTTACTATGATGAAGAAGTCACCTTCTCAAGAGTCAGCTCTTTTAAACTGGCTTTTAAAGAGATAAACAAAACAGACAAACCTTTAGCTAGACTCAAATACATAAAATCATAAGTGAAAGAGAAGACCAGTGATACCACAGAAATAAAGGATTGTAAGTGACTACTATGAACCACTGTAAGCCAACAAATTGGATAACTTAGAAGAAATGGATAAATTCCTAGAAACACACAACCTTCCAAGAATGAATCATAATGAAATGGAAGATCAGAATAGACCAATAACAAATAAGGAGATTGAATCAGTAATTTACAACCTGCCAACAAAGAAAAGCCCAAGACCAGATGGTTTCACTGATTAGTTCTACCAAACATTTAAAGAATAAATAATGTCAATCATTCTCAAACTCTTCCAAAATTTCAGAGGATGGAACACTCCTAAATTCATTTATCAAGGCCAGTATTACCATGATAACAAAACCAGATAAGGGTACTACAAGAAAATAAAACCATAGGTCAATATCCCTGATAAATATAGGTGCAAAAATTCTCACAAAATACTAGCAAACCAATTCAACAGCACAGTAAAAGACTCATACACTGTAATCACATGGGATTTATCCATGGAATGCAAGGTTGGCACAATATATGCAAATCAATAAATGTGATACATCACATCAACAGAAGGAAAGATAAGATCATATGATCATTCTGATAGATGCAGAAAAAGCATTTGACATAATTCAACTTCATTCACCAAAGTTTCATAGAAACTCACCAAATTAGGAATAGAAAGTACATACCTCAATATAATAAAGATAATATATGAGAAGATTATAGCTAATATCATACACAATGGTGAAATTCTGAAACTTTTCTTCCAAAATCAGGAATAAGACAATGGTGTCCACTCTTGTCCAAGTGCGTCCAAGGGTTAGGGGAGTGTGCGTGAAATGGTTGAAGGTGGTCTGACAAAAGATGAGCAAGCCCAGCACATTGCAAACTCCAACATTGCTGAGAGAAATTTTTAATGAATTTTAAAAAATAACAAAATCTGAGTACTTACGTTACTTAAGACTGACCACATAGTCACAGTGATTACGATAGTGTGGAACTGTTGTAAATGTGTGTATATATGTATCAGGAAGAAAAAGGTTATAAATAGGCACAAATATATATGGTCAATTGATTTTTGACAAAGTTACCGAGAAAATTCAATGGTAATTTTAATTCAAATAGACTGTCCAACTAATGGTGCTAGAACAATGAGCTAGCCCTTTGGAAAAGTCAAGAACTTAAAATCCTTTCTTATAATATCACAAAAATTAACTGAAAGCCAAATATATTATTACAGACAAATATAAAAACTGAACTTCTGGAAGCAAATGCAGATGAAAATTTTCATGGATTTGCAGGAGACAATTTTTCTTAGGAAATAATAGCACAACTCATAAAACAAACAAAAATATTAAATGAACTTTAAAAATTCACCTCTTCACAAACCATATTGAGTACATAAAAAAGCAAGACACAGCCTGGGATAAGATACACCTGACAAAGTAATTATATCCAAAATATATAATGAGAAGACAAGTAACCAAATTAAAAAAAAATAAACAACAAACGATTTGAAGAAAGGCTTTCCAAAATAAGACATATAAATGACACACACAAAAATTCTCAACATTATTAGTCATTAGGGAAATAAAAACTAAAAGCGTAATATGATACTACTTCACATTCACTGACTAAAATCTTAAAACTCCACGTTTTGGAGGGAATGCTAAGAAACTTGAACTCATGTATTGCTAGTGAGAATTTAAACTTGTACAACCACCTTGGAAAAGAGTTGAGCAGTTTCTTAGAAAGTTAATTATATACTCGCCACATAAAAAGAAATTCTACTTCTAGATATTTATAAAAGAAATGAAACATGTTGACACGAAGACATATATGAATGCTCATAGCAGCTTTATTTTTAATAGTTAAAAACTGGAAGCAACCTAATGTCCATCAACAGGTGAATAAATAACCAAATTGTGGTATATCCATATTGCGGAATATTATTCAGAAATTAAAAGAAACAAATTACTTTTTGCTCTCTTTTAATCAAAATATATTTGTGTAAATTTGAGATGTACTAATACTGGCAATAACCTGGGTGGATTTGAAAAGATATTATATTGAGTAAAAGAAACCAAATATAAAATAAGTTCTAAGAAAGGCTGATCTAAAGTGATAGAAAGCAGAACAGTAGTTGACGGTGCCTAGGTTTGCATTTGTAGAGTGTTAACCAAGAAGTGGTATAAAGGAATTCGGGGGGAGTGATGAGCTTCTTTTACCGTTTGATTGTGATGATGATTTGACTGGCGTATGCTTTTGTCAAATACAATAAATGGGCACATTGGTTGTACGTTAATTATTTCTAAATAAATGATACAAAGGTGGTAGTAAAGATTTTATCTCGATTTAATTTAAAACCGTGGCCCTTGCAAAAGCCAATGCATCCTGGAGAATGAGAGTAGAATATTGTGAACTTAACCAAGTATTAGCTCCAGTTGCAGTCATCACACCGCTCCTAGAGCAGACAACCAAGTTTCAAGTACATGTTATGTGATCATTTATTTGGTGAATGCACCTTTTCTATTCCTATCTAATCTAAAGATGATTAGAAACAGCCCACATTTATATGGAATGGACAACCATATATATTCACAGTCCCCCTCTAACCAAGTCTATGTTAACACTCCTACTTTCTGTCATAATATAGTATGGGTAATCTGAACCATTTGGATCGCTTGCATCCATCATATTGATATCATTGAGCTAATTAGAATAGAAAAACAAGAAATGGTTAGTATGTTAGAAGCTTTGCATAGGTACATCAGAGTGTTGGAATAAACTCTACAAAATTTCAGGAGCCTGGCATGCCGGCAGGCTCACTTTAAACGTCTAGTGATCTAGGGCAGGCTGGGATATTGCATCTAAAATAAAAGACATATTGTTCTCTGCTGTGTTGGGAGCCTGCCTCACCCCCCTGCCCCAGCTCTAGAACACTTGCTACCATCCACAGACGAAGGTGGGTGCCTCTTATCTTCTCACCTCCCCCACTTAACTCAGTCCTGAGTTCAAATACACCTGAGTACTTAGGATTGGAGGAATGGGAATCAGATGCAGAGTCGTAGATGCAATGGGAAATGTGGTTTTTAGGTTCCTTGTCTCTACCATACAGGAAGGTACCCTAGAAGAGGCTGGAACTTATGGGGAGGGACACAATTCACAGCACCCCCTGCACCTGGCCACACTTCATCTTGGCTTTTACCCCCATTGGAAGTCCTGATATCCCAGCCAGCCTCTCTGGGACCTTGTTGTTGTTGTTGTTGTTTAATATTTATTTATTTGTTTGGTTGTGCCGGGTCTTTGTTGCAGCAGGCAGGCTCCTTACTTGTGGCTCGCTGGCTCCTTAGTTGCGACATGCATGTGAGATCTAGTTCCCTGACCACGGATCGAACCCAGGCCCCCTGCATTGGGAGCACGGAGTCTTATCCACTGCACCAGCAGGGAAGTCCCTGGGACCTTGTTAATCCAGTGTGAGCTATGGACCAACATCATCAGCACCACCTGTGAGCTTTTAGAAATGCAGACTCTCAGGTCTCACCCCTACTTCATTAGAATCTACATGTTAACAAGGTCCGTAGGTGGTCTGTATGAATATTAGAGCTTGAGAAGGACTGGTCAGATACAGGTTCTCAAATTTGGTTTCATGTTGGAATTACGGGGGGAGATTTAAAAACTACCAATGCCTGGGGTGGTGGAGGGATGGATTGGGAGTTTGGGACTAGCAGGTGCAAACTATTATATATAGAATGGATAAACAACAGGTCCTACTGTATGGCACAGGGAACTATATTCAATATCCTGTGATAAATCATTATGAAAAAGAATGTGTATATATATGTATAGAATGTGCATATATATATGTATAACTGAATCACTTTGTTTAGAGCAGAAATTAACACAACATTGTAAATCAACTATACGTCAATAAAATATAGTTTAGAAAACTAAAAAAAAAAAAAAGACAAATTATTGCATCTTGCACCTTTCATCACAAAATAGGAAACACAACACCTGAATAGGCTTCTTCAAGTTCTTGAAAGTGCAAATTATACACTTAACAATATGACTCCAAACCATATACTGGGTAACACAAAAGGTTTCCAGCTTTGATTGGGACCTGAAGCATGAGAGGGCTCTGAAGTTTATTCTGGCTGTAGTGTAAATAATATTACTCAGTAAATCCTATGGTATGGAGATATTGATAGTGAGAAAAAATACCCAGTGGAATTTACAGCCTCTCTGGCGGAATCACAACACCTAGGAATTTGGGTGCTCTGTGGCATGCCCTCTGTGGTTCATAATTAGAAACCATTTAAAGGAAACTCCTGAGTCGCTACTGGGCACTGGCAGAAATGGGGCAGCAAGTGAGAAGCATAAGCTAGGTTCTGTCAAATATACCACTTTAGAAGATCAGAGGGCTCAGCAACAATATATTTTAAGATGAAATGGCTACAAGTGGAGGTGAGCACGGATGAAACTAGAGGTCGTATGCAAACCTCATGAACAAGTAGCTGGAGCTGCCATATCATCTACTACATCAGTCCCTAATCTTTAACCAACATCTTCGGTAATGTTGGGAATAACTTATAACAAGCTAACAACAACAAAAAAGTTCTAACAACAAAAAAAGGTTCTAACTTGCTCCATGGAGCATCCCTTGCAGATGATAATGGGTCACTTGGTCACACATCACATTGTACTTCTTCCTCCAGGAACGGCAGTTTATTCAGACAGGAATAGGCTCTCTTTCAGGAATGGACTTGGTGGGGTTTTTTTGTTTTTGTTTTTACCTGCAAGGTCTCAATCAGCCTATTGTATCAGGGCTTACAAAATCTTTATCTATTAGCAGGGGATCTTATATAATCAGAGTCCCCACTATTCAGCAAAGAAGTTACAAAACTGCGACCATGATCGTGGGATCTATGGGCTGCATCAATGCTGAAATAACCAGAAGCTTCACCTCATAGAGTGTTGGAACACCTCAATAACGGTACAACTGAAGTACCAGTTCAGAGGCAATACTGTGCAACAATGAGAAAACCATCTTTCAGGATGCAATATACACTTTTAACCAAAGATCTTTATCTATGCTGGGTCCCCAGTAGGAAGACAAGGTGGATCTGAGAATCTAGTAGCAGAAGAAAGAGAAGCTCTGCTAACCATCACTCTCAGACACCCACGTAGGACTTCCTGTGCTTTATCCCTGGGTTCTTCATGTTTGAAGACTCTGGTTCCCAAAGGGGAATATTTCCACCCAGGGAGGCACAGAAAAAAAAGCCTGAATTATAAGTTAAGATTGCCATCTGGGAACTTTGAGGTCATTGAGCCAAGAGAAGAGGAGGCAAAGAGAAAAGTCACCATCTTTGCAGAAGTAGTTGACCCTGATCATCAGGGTGATTTAGACCTGATGCTGCATCATGGGGGCAAGGAAGAATATGTTTGGCATCTAGATGATCCACTTGGACACTTTTTACTCATTTGCTCAGTTATAGAGTCAAAAGACAAGTACAGCAATGCTGACTTTGAAAAGGTAGTGACAAGGGGCTCAGACTCCTAAAGGATGAATGTCAGGAAAGACACTCAGGCTAACAGAGGAATGAAGGTTAAGTACATTTAGAAACTGGAGAGCGAACAAAGAACATGATTGGAGCCCTTGAGTAATTTAGAGCTGCAGCAGTGGTGGCTGTGGTTCATCTCATTAACACTGCTAATTTAAATTTCCCTCAAAATTATTTTTAAAAATGCTCTTAAGATACATATGAAGAAAGGAATCCAAGTAGCACAAGGTAGCTGTGGTAGGTGATTGATGTGCAACCCAGATTCTCCCTCAAAGAAGGACATAAACATGTATGTGAGTATTTTATTGATTCAACAGATACTTGTTGAGCACTTTTATATAATATGTACTGTTCTGTGAGTTGGGGATCTAGCTGTAACAAAACAAATTCTCCTCACTTATTAAGTTTACATTGCAGTTGACTTAAAATCTAATATGTATACAGGGATATGTCCCATATGCAAATAAATACAAGTTACAACGGTAGATAAGGGCTGCAGAAGTGAGGGAAAAAAAATCAATTTTAGGGAAACCATAAGGTGCTTCACAGTGGATTTAAATTGTTTACAAAGAAACCGAATTAAGCTTAGTTTTCTACTGCCATTTCTATTTCAAATTGAATATTTATTTAATGTCTATCTACCAATAATTCAAACATCTATGAAAGGATAAACAGTAATCTTTCTTTGTTTACTGCTATAACCCCAGAACTCCTCACAACTCCAGGACTCATCAAAGTGCTCAACACCAAGTAGTTCTTCAATAAATATGTATTAATTGAATAAATGAATGAATGTTATTCTTACTTAGATTCCAACAAAGGGAGTATTCATAAAACTCACTTTAGCAAAATATCTACCAAATCCCTTCACAGCAGCACCCAGATTTTAGATTGAATAATTGGGGGAAGATGTATGTATGTTGCTTTAAAACAGCAACTGTTTCCTTTGTAGCCCACTCTAACCTGAAACATTTGTAGGCCACGCTGACCTGAAAACGAATTTGGGGAAGTGTAATTCAGCCCAGACAAGCTGACATATCACAAATCCAATACATTCATGTATAAATGAAATGAGTTCATTGATTTATATTCTGGAAATCCAATAGAAAAATCCTGGGAACATCAAATGGCAACATTTATTCTTTTACCCAATATTCTAATTACTTATTTCCACCCCAATTGTCCTCTACAAATTTTAACAAAATTGGATTATGGGATTATATTTTGTAACCTATGCTAAATTGTTTTCTTCAGGTCAGAATTTCTCCAAGTAAAGTTCTTAATAAGGGAATTTGTACTTTCGCATGTCAGATTCCGAAATTGGTGCTCTTAGTTACAATGCTGCTTCTTTTTTTTATTCAGCAGAAGACTATCCAATTATAAAGACTAATTATATCCTTTGAGCAATCTTATTCAAGTTCCAAGTGGACAGGATCTCACAGGTGGTTCTGGGGCCTTAATTATGATGATACCATATTCTCTGGGGGTTTACCTCCATCACACCAGCGACTTTTAGTCATCTTCTTTTCACTGATTTCCTTACTTGCATTTGGACTGACCATTGGATCTATATCAGATCTATATTATGTTTATGTTGCTATTTTAGAAAGAGAGAGGGGATATTTCTTTTATAGCCCATAGCTTAGTTTATTTAGATGGCCACATTTCTGAGTTGTAAATTTGAACAGAGACCAGAATAAGGAAGGGAAACAAGCTATTGGATGGACTGGGTGGTAATTCTCCAAAGGTGTCTGCCTCTTAGGGGTGTTTTTGTTTGTCACCATTACTGGGGAGCAGCAGTGTTGGTATCGAGTAAACAGAGGCCTGGCATTGTGGTCGCTCTGCCATGTGTGGGCAGCCTTCACAGTGAAGAATTGTGTCTCATTCCTTATGCCCTTTATATGCTCCCACAGGACATACCTGCAAATGAAAGAACTGCTCATAATTATCTGAATCTAGAAGTAAATTTGAGCCAAGAACTTAATGATATTTTACAAATAAACTCAAAGTATCTTTGGCATGGATTTAACATTTATGAAATTTTTACAGAAACACACTGCCTTATAAATCAAAGAAAATTGTAGTTGTTTTCTTTTTGAGGAATATCAGTAACAACCATTTTGAAAAACCACATCACTATTAAGAAAGCTTTTCCCGGGCTTCCCTGGTGGTGCAGTGGTTGAGAGTCCGCCTGCCGATGCAGGGGACACGGGTTTGTGCCCCGGTACGGGAAGATCCCACATGCCGCGGAGGAGCTGGGCCCGTGGTTCTCATACTGTTAGACTCAACACTACATTTTCATAACCAGCATTTTGTAAAAATTCCATTATGAAATAAAATTCACAGGCAATAGAGCATACTTACACGTACCTCACATACCTAACCTAGTCTCACACCTACACATAAAGGCTTTGAGTTTGGAACAAGTTTGGAGTGATTGAAAATAACAACAATGAAAAAGCCAGTGTGGCTGAACAGTAGTACAAAGAGATAGAGCTGGGGGGCGGGGGGTGGGGGGGGTGGGGGGGCGGTGTTGGGCGGGGGAGAGAGGAAGAGAAAGAGAATGATTTTTGGAAAAGTAAGCAGGTATTAGATCATTTAGGACCTCCTGCACAATAGTTGGGAGTTTGTGGATTTTAATTTTGAAAATAATATGAAGCTGTTGGAAGGTTATAATCAGGAGTGTGTCAATATTCATTTATTCAAAAATATTAGGTGACAACCATATGCCACACTTAGATCTAGAAGAAAAAATAGCCTTCTTCATGAAGCTTACATATTCAGATAAAGATACACGGTCAATAATGATCATGCCTTTCTCTGTTAGAATGTAAGCTTTGGGAGGGAAGGCATTTCTTCTTTTTTAAATTAGAACATGCATTTGTTAGGCAACTTCTTGCACTACTCAGATCAACTTATGCTGTAACTGAAAACCACTTTGTTACTGACACTTCAAGGTGATGCCTAGTTGAGATCTCTGAGGAAAGAAAAAGACTTACGACAGGAAGGTTTTTAGGTAAGTTATAGTCTCTATTATGGCAACTGGTCTTGAGGCCATAATTGATATTTATCACCTTCTCCCTCCACCATGCAATCAGATTTCCCAAACACTGACCCAGCTCTTAGACTGGTCTAGGTTGCTTTCATGGTGTGGCAAGCCTGTTTTCACCCTGAAGGTCTGAGCTTTTGGTTTCCTTGACCTTATCAGGCCACACTTGCTACAACTGTCCTTCTTATGTTGATCACTGAGCACAGAAGCAAAAAGAGAGGCTCATGTGAATTCCCACAGTCCCAGGCACACTCCTTTCTGTCATACTTCTCTAGCAGCAACCCTAGCTTCATATGACGATGAGGATGAAACACTTAGTTTCTGAGTAGTCCAAAGACTAGGTAATATGTGGAGTCTTATATTCAGTTGAACTCCATTATGATGTAGCATTGTTGATTTGGTGAATGCATCCTTTCTATTCCCATCAAAATGAGAGTGAGAAACAGGTCACACTCATATGGAATAGACAACAGTACAAGTCCACAGTCCCCCTCTAACCAAGTCTATGTGAATACCCCATTTCCCTTCAAAAACCAGCAGAGCCTTGAGGGAAAATCATCCTAATTACTAAATCAATTATTATAAAATATGTCTTGATCTTAACCTCTAAGTCTCTTGTGTGAAACAATTTTAATTCTCATGAACAATAAACTCTATAGGATTGCCCAAATTATATGGTTGCACTAGTATTTTATTGCATCCTGTGTTAATTTAAGTATTATTTTAATAATATAAGCCTTTAACTATAGCTCTACTGAAATGAGAGCTATAGTTAACAGCTTATATTATTATAAGCTTTTTAAGCTTATAATAGCTATTATAAGCTTTTTCTCTTCTTTTTATTAGTATATTTTACAGTATTTTTTTCATGTTCTTCAAAGATATTAATATATAAAGGTCAGTTATTATCCATTTGCAAAGGTAATTTTATAGCTTACCAATAGTAATCTAAACTTCTAATTAAATTTTATTCTTATTAGTGTCCTTAAATATTTAAAAATATAAAAAATTAGTCCATTTTTATGTTGATTAGAATAATAATATACATATCAAAATAATAAACATAATTATTCATTCATTTTTTCCAAAATATGTACATTCATCACATGCTGTATCAGTTATAAATTAGGCATATACAATAACTGTAACAGTTATTATATTAGTAATATAAACACAAATTAAACATAATTAATAAATGATGAAGATACTCTTTTCTAAATTTCCTATGGCAGAATACATAAAATTTAGAGGACTTAGTTATTTTTTTAAATCATAAGACACAGAGATATGTCAGAAGAGACATTTTGCAGAATGAAATGAATAAAAGATTGGAGCCATACAAAATTCTGTTAACGAGTGCTAGAAACTGGCTTGTTTCCATTTTATTAGGAATCTGAATTTAGCTTATGCTCACTTAGAAGTTCATTACCTTTCCAGACAAATCTAATCTACATTTTTAGGTCATTCTCCACCCTTTCGATTCACTCTCACGAAGACCTAATGAAATATCAACTCAAGAAAATGCCATCTTCCGATTCTCATACAATTAACATCCTTGACTGAGTGCACAGTTTTGGGGTTTAAAGGCTTTAAAATAGATAGAAGAAGACACTGGGCCTGCACTTTCACTTCCCACTGCTGTGAGTGTAGGAAGTTTAAAGTTTGGGGGAAATATGTGTCTGTAATATTTAGAACTTTGTCAGACAAACAAAGAAGCAACAAAAAATGAGGAAATAAAAATATCTAGTTAATTCATCAGTTCAAAAGAGATACGTAAGAGAAGGGCCTTCTTTTAAGGTGTTTACTGTCTAGAGTTTGTACCAAGATATTGTACATAATTCCCATTGTTCATACTTTAAAAATGTTGAGAAAAGCTAGTCAGCAAGTACAAACTTCAGAACCCTTTGCATTGTCCCTCACAGCGCTTCAGGTTTGATGTAATGCCCCATGCCTCCTCCCTGTTTTAATAGTACCAGCATCTTAACAGAACAAGAACTTACAGACCTCTGTTCCTGAACTGCCTATCACCTATGTGAAAAAATTCCTGCTTAATCCACACTTTAAGGCTAATTTCAATTTTCATGTCCCCCAAGCAGAACAATATTTTAAATCTTAACGTAAGGCAAAATTTCCCCAAAATTACTTTGTTGTAAAGAGGGAATCTTCTGCTTATGAAACATTTAGTATTACAGGGTACTCTCATTTTTTCCATTATTTTGAAAATAAAGTCTTATTTATTGAAGACAACTTCACTTGAAAATTGTTCAACAAATAACAGTGTTGGATGATGGAACTTTGAATAGGGAGAGGGAGGAAAGAAATTTAATGTGAATTTAGTTATTATTCATTTTATTCTTGAGATACAATGAAAAATCATAATAATTTGATAACTTTTTTTTATAAAAAGGTGAAATAAGTGATAGAACCAGTGGTCAAGTTGCAGGAATCACAAATATACACCTATAGGAAAAATGCATAGCCAGCTCCCTTAAAACTATGAGAATGGATACTTATGGCCTAGAGTAAAGTTTCCAGCAATCAAGGTACAGACTAACTCAAAGAGTATCCAAGTGAAATAGAAGCAAGGCAAAGTGCTCCTGATAATATATCACCAATGTGGCTTTGGTAATAAAAAAAAAGATGACACTAATATCAAAGTTAATCTGTGAAGAGGTAAATAAGCTTGTTTCATAAAATATAGAAAAGGAAAAAAGTAATATTTGTCAATAAAGATATAATTTTTGTAATTTGTGAATCTTAAAATCTCCCTCCATGTGAATAGCCCTACAAAGCTGGTAAACTTAAGTTGTCCCTCAAAAAGTTGTCTTTGGATTTTCTCAGTGGGACGTAGAGGTAAACTTCCCTCTTAAGATTCAAACTTCATTGTTTTGTTATAAGTCCATAACTCTCTTTACTTCTAATGAATATTCAGGGAATTATACTACAGTTGACTATATATTCACAGGTCTCCTGCTTTCTCCTACACCCGCCCCCAAGACTATGACTTTCTTGAAAACAGAGGCCATCTTTGACATATCAGCACATAACATAGTGCCTGACACATAAGTGACAAAAAAGTGTTCCCTGAAGGAAAGAATAGTAATATTCAAGCTATTTCAAAAGATATGTAATTCACATAAATCAAGCACCATTTTAAAAAATGTATCATTAAATGCCCTAGAATCTGGGGCAACGAATGTTAGACTTTGGAAAAGAAAAATAGTCCATTTTACAAAATTTGACCATTGAATGTTCTTCTAAGTAAACAGAGCCCTAGAACAATATTAGATTAAAATCCAGAACCAGTGGTCCAGTTCTAAATGGCATCCTTAGGATTTCCAGGTCCAGAAAGTAGATCTTTGCTGGTGCCTTCCAGTAACCATCTATCATCTTATTGCTCAATGATAATAAAAAGTTCTGATTAAAGATGATACCATGTTTGACCTGTCAAATTAGAAAAGATTCACAGTGATATTATATAATCCTGGCAAGGGTGCTCTTTATGATTGGCATTTTCATTCCTACTAGTAGCTGTATAAATTTTCACAGAGCTTTTGGAATGCAATTTGGCTGTATATGCTAACTTTTAAAATCTTCATCTATTTTGACTCACAAATTCCAATTTTAGGAAAAACATACTAAATTAGTATTTAGAGATATAGTACAAACTGGCTATACATTTGTATTATTCCTATAATTGCAAAACTTGATTTCATGTCCAAATATAGGAGAATATGTAAACACATTTCAGTAAATCCATTTGAATATTGTACAGATATTAAAAATATAGTTTTAGAGAATATTTAAACATGTAAAATTTTCATTGCATAATGTTAAGTGAAAATAACCAGGGTATAAGCCTGAGAATAGTATGAATGCTCAAAATTTCTACTACAAACACTAGTTCAGAAAAGAGTGTAGGAACAATTTAAGCAGTTTGGTGATGTCGTCTTTGCTAGATATGACCCCAATTTTTAAAGCTAGAGTTCATAATTTTTATTGAATCTGGCCCTTAAATACAATGGCAGCAGGCCACAAATTTAACTCACACAACTACTCAGATGTTCACAGAAAATAGAACTATTTTATTTTTTGTCAATAACTAATCTGGCCTTCCTTCCAATCTCCCATATCACTGGTTAGCAGGGGAGATAATTAAATTAAATGTCTAATCTGTTGCCAATGATTTAAAGCCTTTATTATTTATTTATTTATTTATTTATTTTGTGGTACGCGGGCCTCTCACTGTTGTGGCCTCTCCCGTTGCGGAGCACAGGCTCCAGACGCACAGGTGCAGCGGCTGTGGCTCACAGGCCTAGCCGCTCTACGGCATGTGGGATCTTTCCGGACCGGGGCACGAACCCGTGTCCCCTGCATCAGCAGGTGGACTCTCAACCACTGCACCACCAGGGAAGCCCCCTTTATTATTTATTTTTTTGACTTTTAAAAGTATATATTTCTTTTTTGGATTATTTTCTTTTTTTATTGAAGTATAGTCGATTTACAACACCATGTTAGCTTCAGTTGTATAGCACAGTGATTCAGAGATATATATACACACACACACATATATATATATATACACACATATATATTCTTTCTCAGATTCTTTTCACTTATCAGTTATTACAAAATATTGAGAATAGTTCCCTGTGCTATACAGTAGTTCCTTGTTGGTTATCTACTTTATATATAGTAGTGTGTATCTGTTAATTCCAACCTTCTAATTTATCCCTCCCCCTACCCTCCTTTCCCCTTTGGTATCCTTAAGTTTGATGGGTTTTGGGCTGTGCTGCAAGGCTTGTGGGATCTCTCAGTTCCCTGACCAGGGATTGAACTTTTCCAGAGAAAGCCCGGAATCCTAACCACTAGGCCACCAGGGAATTCCCCATACGTTTGTTTTCTATTAAACAAGCCCTTAGACAGTGTCTCAGATGGATATCTTTTGGCCACTTCTTACCCTAAACGATATTTAGGTGATCAGAAGGAAAGAAATATTTACCTGGGTTTGTGGCACAAAGCAGAAGCATCTCTTTCCCAAAGTCCTACTGCTCTTCTTTGCTGTACGTTGGCTGCAACATCTGCTCTTCTCAAGGACAATGGCACCTGCTCACTGGGGTCAGTCTGCTCTACTACCACTTGTTGTTGAACTCTGTGACTCTACAAGCTCTGTTTTTGTTTCTCTTGGCTTGAATGGTTTTTTCTCTCATCCTCCTTAGCTCATCTGGCTTCACATTGGCTCCGGGTAGCACTGTTGATCCCCTCAGGTCAAGCATTGCTCTCATTTTTTGCCTTGGCTTTGACAGCCCTTTCAGTAGCCTTTTATATAGATATGCTTTACTCAATTATCTTATATTTGACAAGCCATCCAGCCTCTGAGCTATTTCTGAATCCTGTATATGACGTGGAGTCATATATTATAGTAGATTAGGAGGGCTAACTTCAGTGCTTTCCTCTTCTTGGCATCAGTCATGCACCAAATTTATTTTAATATGCCACATCCCAGGTTGATATTGCCCCTGGACCATCAAGAAGTAGATGGGCTTTTCTTTTACTTCTTTACAGTTTATCCTTTTTATTCCTGATTCAAACTTGCCTTAACAACCCTTCAAGTCTGTTTGTTGCTGACATGCCAATGAGGATGCTAAAAGGAAATTTAAAGCAATTGTGATACAAAACAGAACAGGAAAAAAACCCAAAAAAACAGAACAGCAGTTGCTTCCGATGATGGTGGTGGTGTTTGACTGGAAAATTTCAGAAAGAAATTTTTAATAGAAATTTTTCATATGAATATTATATAGTTTGACAGGGTGATGGTTAGAGTCCATATGTTTGTCAAAACTGAGCAAACTGTGCACATAAATGTTATACCACAATAAAAAATATATAGAAGAAAAAGAATTAAAAATCCTAAGGAAAACATGACTTTTCCTTATGGTATTATCTTGCCAAATAATTCTAGATTACATGTCAGAGTCTGACTGTCCCTCTCATTGTATTTTTAAAAATTTTTTCTTGTGGTAAAATATTTATAACACAAAATTTGCTATTTTAACCATTTTAAGTGTACAGTATAGTGGGATTAATTATATACATGATGTTGTGTGACCATCCTCATTGTCTATTTCCAAAACTTTTCCATCACTGCAGACAAAATCCCTGTACACCTTAAACAATAACTTCCCGTTTCCTCCTCTCCTCAGTCCCTGGTAAACTCTGATCTACTTTCTGTCACTACGAATTTGCTTATTCTATATATTTCATGTAAGTGGAATCATAATATTTGTCCTCTTGTGTCTGTTTTTATTCCCTTACTATAATGTTTTCATGATTCATTCATGTTGTAGCAAATAGCAGAAATTCATTTCTTCTTTTTTTTTTTTTTAATAGACCTTATCTTTTAGAGTAGTTTTAGGTTCACAGCAAAATTGAGTGGAAGGTATGGAGATTTCCCATATACCCGCTGCCCTTACACATGCACAGCCACCCCATTATCAACATCCCATGCCACAGTGATAAATTTGTTACAATTGATGAATCTGCATTAACACGTCATTGTCACCCAGGACCCATACTTCACATTATGGTTCACTCTTGGTAGTATACATTCTTTGGGATTGGACAAATGTAAAATAACATATATCCACAATTATAATACTGTTGACCTAAAATAAATAACAAAGATATGTTTATTAGGGATCAGCAGAGAATCGCAACTCAGGATCTGCAACCGTGGGGCAAGTTCCTCATGTCAAGGGAAGAACACTTTATAGAGGTGAAAAGGAACACTTTATAGAGGTGAAAAGGAAGTGGGCAGTGCTCTAGTAAACAGAGTCCATGGATTACAGTAGAAATGTACAAAATAGATATATACAATAAATATATCCATTCACCTATTGAAGGACATCTTGACGGCTTCCAAGTTTTGAAAATTATGAATAAAACTGCTATAAACATCCATCTGCTAGTTTTTATCTGAATATAACTTTTCAATTTACTTGGGTAATACTGATGCTGAAAGCTCAGTCTCTGTGTACCAATACCAAATCGAATCTTGGAGACAGAGTTTTGGGTGTAAGTAGAAAAGAATAGCATTATTGCTTTGCCAGGCAAAGGGGAACACAGCAGGCTTCTGCCCTCGAAAACTATGTGTCCCAACCTGGCAGGATTTGATGAGGAGTTTTATAGCAATGGTTCAAGGGTGGGGTGGCTGATAAAATTATGTTGTGTGCAGGGACTGCACTCCTCTAATCTGGTCTGAGGTAATCTTCTTGATGAGCTTCTCTGGTTCCTTTAATGTAGCCTCAGGTGGTCTTTCTCTGATAGGAAGAATGCTGACATCTTAAGGAGCTTAAAGACATTGTTATGTGTATCTCTCAAGGTGGAACCAGGACCTTGTCCCAAGGCTGCACTATTGTTTCTTGGCTGCCCCTCCCTTGTCTTTGCATCCCTTCCCTTCCCAGATTAGCAATGGTTGGAATCTGCCCTTTGGAACTCAGGGAAGGTCATGGAGCCTGGAGTCAACAATGGGGGAGAGAAAGGCTTCCATGCTCAGAAACCCCACTGGGTCCTGCTCGGTTTCACTACCAAGGAGTGTGTTGGCTGGATTGTATTGTAAGAATATGTTTAGTTTTGTAAGAAACTGCCAAACTGTCTTCTAAAGTGGCTGTATTATTTTGCATTCCTACCAGTAATTAATGAGAGTTCCCATTGCTCCACATCCTTGCCAGCATTCACCATTGTCAGTGTTTTGGATTTTGTCCGTTCTAATAGATGTGTAGTGGTATCTCATTTTTGTTTTAATTTGCAATTCCCTGAGGACATATGATGTTGTGTATCTTTTCATATTCTTATTTGCCATATGTATATCTTCTTTGGTGAGGTGTCTGTTCAGGTCTTTTGCCCGTATGTTAAATGGATTATTTTTTTATTGTTGAGTTTTAAGAGTTCCTTGTATGTTTTGTAAAACAGTCTCAGATGTGACTTTCAAAAATATTTTCTCCTAGTCTTACTGCATGTTTATGAAAAAAGAGGAGGATTAAAATACTAAGAATGGTAAACATTGGTGATGGGATTAGAGGTGATTCTTATTAACTTTTTACTTACTTTATTTCTAAAATTTCTACAAAGAGTCTATAATACTTATATAATGAGGAAAATAAAAACAATAACCATTGTCTGCCGAATGCAATTTCACTTAACTTTCATCTAAAATAGCAATGACAGAGGGACTTCCCTGGCTGTCCAGTGGTTAAGACTCTGCACTTCCAGTGCTTCCACTGCAGGGGGCATGAGTTCTATCCCTGGTAGGGGAACTAGGATCCCACATGCCCCACTGCAGGGCCAAAAATAATGTTTAAAAAAGTGGCAATCATAGAAAAAAAAAAAGTTTAAAAAACACACCACCCTGAAAACTAGGAACTAGAAATAACAGCAAACCTATTGTTAGAATCTGGGAGAAATTTCCTTTTTGGTAACTGCAAGGTAAATGGGATTAGAATTGAAATTGGCTATTCTAGTTTATAGTGCTGAAATCAGAGAAAACTATTAAGTCAAATATTTCCTGCCCTGAAATAGAGACACAGATGTAGAGAACAAACGTATGGACACCAAGGGGGGAAAGTGGCAAGGGGGAGTGGTGGTGGTGTGATGAATTGGAGATTGGGATTGTCATATTTACACTAATATGTATAAAATAGATAACTAATAAGAACCTGCTATATAAAAAAATAAATTAAATAAAATTCAAAAATTCAAAAAAAAAAAAAATAAGGAGATTGGGCTTCCCTGGTGGTGCAATGGTTAAGAATCCATCTGCCAATGCAGGGGACATGGGTTTGATCCCTAGTCTGGGAAAATCCCACATGCCACAGAGCAATGAAGCCTGTTTACCACAACTACTGAACCTGCATTCTGCAACTACTGAAGCCTGCGCACCTAGAGCCCATGCTCCACAACAAGAGAGCCCACTGCAATGAGCAACCCGTGCACTGCAACAAAGAGTAGCCCCTGTTTGCTGCAACTAGAGAAAGCCCACATGCAGCAACGAAGACCCAACGCAGCCAAAAATAAATAAATAAATTTATTTTAAAAAAAAAAGGAAATCCTGTCATTTGCAACAATACAGATGAAACTTGAAGGCATTCTGCTAAGTGAAATAAATCAGAGAAAGACAAATACTCTATGACCTCACTTATATGTAGAATCTAAAAAAAAGCTCCTAGAAGCAGAGGTTGAGGGGTAGGGGAGATAGTGGGAGAATTGGGTGAAGGAAGTCAAAAGGTAGAAACTTCCAGTTATAAGATATAAGTTCTTGAGATGTAATGTACAGCATGGTGACTATAGCTAAAAATACTGTATTGTATATTTGAAAGTAAAGAGAGTAGATCTTAAAGTTCTCACTCAACACAAGGAAAAAACTTTGTAACTAGGTGAGGTGATGGATGTTTACTAAATGTATTGTGGCAGTCATTTAATAATTTATAATATATAAAATCATTATGTTGTATACCTGAAATTTATAAAATGTTATATATCAACTATATCTCAATAAAACTGGAAAAAAAAGAAAAAAGAAAGAAATTGGAATTATAAAAAAAATTTTCTGCCCTCACATGAAGCTATATTATGAGTAATAACTCAAACAGGGTTTGTTCTGCCTCTATGTACTCAGAGCTACTCCAGTTCTTTCCAAAGTACTTCCAAGTTATGAACTGAGTATTCAGAATGTATCACATATCTGCTCACGATTAAGGCCATGCACCCTGGCATGTCTACTACCCATACCGACTGGGATGGCATGTGCCTGATACTAACCCTACTTTCTGTGGCTCCATGATCACCTTATCTCCCCATTGCCTGGAACTGCAGTTGAGGTCGCTGGTCTACCATAAGTTTATCCCACCAGATACTAAGTTTATTCCATACTTTGCCATCCAGTTGCCACAGCACTTTGGAATAGCCGTGGAGTTTGATGTTGCTCAACACCACTGATCCAGCAAAAATGACCTTATAGTGTTGAAGCTGTGTGGGAGTCTGTGGTAAAGAAAAAGAACTGTCATATTTGTCTCTTGAATTTATTAATTTTTAACATTTATTCAACTAGTTTTGATTAAGCCCCTGAGGTGAACAATTAAGGCAATACTGAGGTGAACATCTTAGTCCCAATTCATGCCTACATGAAATTTGTATGTTTGAGAAGAGAGATAAGGGGACTAGGGAAACTTATAACAGTAAATAATCTAAAGTGTGGTAGTGGAGAAAGCTTTCCTGTGAGCCAGTCTAGCAAAGTAATCAAACCCAAGGAGGAAGTCGAAGGTACCTCTGATCTACAGCCGGTCAGTCACAAGTACAGGTAACAACCTTGACTTGTGATTGGCATCTGAAGTCCAAGGTCAGGGGATGGTGGCGGGGGGAACTGTTGGAACCTCCAATCTGTAGCCAGTTGGTCAGAAGCACAGGTCTGGGTTGGCGACTGGTGTCTGAAGTGGGGGGAAGAGCAGTCTTAAAGGAATGAACTCCTAACCAGTGGAATCTGAAGAAAAGGCAGAGGAAGGGGAGCAAATGTACTTTGGTAAGGCTTTTACCGTCAGTTTGCTGCTAGACATACATACCAAAGGTTAAAATCAAATGGTGGGTAGTATTAATCTATGGCTCAGAATAAAATATTCATTACTTAAATTTCTGGTGTTAAAGTAATTATAAAAACATTTAGTTCCTCACGATATACTCTTTATTCAGACAGAATTACAACTACCAAAAATTATGGCATGGTTCCTTTACTACTTGAGGGCTGAGATATTGAAGAACTCATAATGATAATTCTCTCCCTTTTCCATTCTCACCCTTAAATTAGATGTATTTTGACATGTAATCATATGTTTCCACTCCTAGAAACAAATGGGGAGATAGTAAAAGGATGCTGGTAGGGAGGTGGTAGCATGTGTTTGTGTGTATGTGAGTATGTGAGGGGGGGGTGAGAGAGGGGGATCTTTTGGGCCCATTAGGTTCTGGGGAATAGTGTTCTGTATATAATGTACCAAGGGTAAGAGTATGAGCATCTATTTACTTGCATACATTAACCCTTCCAGTAAAAGCACCTGGTTTCCCTTGGAACCAAAAGTAATTCATTCTCAGTCCAAGAATTTTGATGTAGCTTATCTTAAGTGCATATATTTCCAGCCAGTTGAAGCACTGTACCTCCTTGCCATAGTAATTGTTTCAGAGATGGGTACAAAATCTAAGCCAGAGAAATCAGAGCCCAAGACTTAATTCTTAGACACTTGCTGGAGTTAACAGGGAAGGAGTGTTCTTTTTATTTTACTGAGCATGCTGAGAAGTAGAATATAAGGCTAGAGCTGATGGCAACTATTTTGTCATCATGAGAAAGAGGTTGCTTGAAAATAAAGCCACAACATAAGAAAGCAAAGCCAAGAGACAGTGCTAGTGAGCAGACTTGATGATGTAATTTAAACCTTTGGATTTCTGTCTATATGTAGGCTTATGGAAGCAAATTTCTTGTGTTTTTAATATATTCTTGTATTTTTAATATATTCCCTGAAAATATGCATACCTGAATTCATATAACACAATCATATGTCAGTGGTGAAACAACGCCTCATTTCAGCTTGACAATGATTAGAAGTTCATTTTATGGAAAGGTAACAAAGAAAATGATCCATAGATATATTACTTTACATCATGGCTCTATGCAT
Organism: Orcinus orca; assembly: GCF_937001465.1. NCBI lineage: Eukaryota > Metazoa > Chordata > Mammalia > Artiodactyla > Delphinidae > Orcinus > Orcinus orca. The sequence goes on from NC_064562.1 coordinate 119,739,165, forward strand.
CTAAAGAGTCTCCAGAAACCAATGTTTTCTACATGTAGCCATCTGAAGATTTTGCTCTCAAGAACAATGAAAGTAAAACTTCTAATACCACTTTTTCTCAGCACATTGCTATCACTAATGAACTATCTCAATAGAGGAGTTGCTGTGTGACTAGAAATAGAAAAATTGCAAGTCAGTGGGAAATTACCCTAAGCTGCCTTAGTGTTCCATGTAATAATCCTATTCACTCATTTATTCACATGGCTCACTCCCCCACTTCCTTCAAGTCGCCACTCAAATGTTAGTTGTAAGGAGGTCTTTACTCACACATTTCCACACCCATCCCTCTACTTCTGCTTTGTTTTATTCTTTAGCATTTATCTTCATCTAGAATAATGAGATTATTTTTAATTGTCTGTTCTTACCAATAGAAAGTAAATTCCTTAAAATCAGAAGATTTTGTTCATATTTTATTTTCTCTATTCCCAGTGCCTGAAAACAATGCCAGACACATAATAGATAAATAATAATTATGTGTTGAGTGAATGAATAAAGAAATATTGGGGTTAGTAGAGAGAAAGAAACTTCCCAGGACTCTTCAGCTACTCCAGGACACTCTACTTTCAACTGATCTGTAGCTCCTGAGTCATTTCCCTCTAAATTTCATCTTCATCTTCTCAGTCTTTTTTTATTTGTTTGTTTTTACATCCTAGGTGATGAGCACATACATGATTATGTTGCCCTGTGAGGGCTGTGTCTCCTGGAGATACTACCAGAGAATCAACCATTTGGATATCTATGAAGACATGGGTTAGGTCTGAGTTAAACTTTTCTAGCCATCTCCTATACCCACATCTGGCTGGCTACAATCTGTGTCCATTGACCTCTTCAGTGTTTCTTCAACCCAAACAATGAACTGTCCAAGTACTGAAGTTCTCATAACATAACTTATGCCATAAATAAGATCTTCTCTTTGGTCTAGGGAAGTGGTTCTTAGATGTCCTTAGCAATAATAAAACATGTGATCACAAGCACCCATATGTCACAGCTCTTTGAGTCTCACATATAGTATCTGGGTCATCAGGTCTCCATATCATTTGCTCTTCCCTTTGTTTGTAAGGTCTTCTAGTGGGTGAAAGGAGAATAGTGAGAGACCAGGCTGATGCCCATTTCAATGACCATCTTCACTAAAGGTGGTTACCAGAGCAATGGTGAGCAATTGTCTTCTTTAGAAAACAGAACTTTTTTTGAGTGAGTAGAAGACAGGGCAACATTTTCCAGATTGCTTGGACTCATACTCAATGAAGACTCAAGGAAGTCTGGGAAGATGTTTCAGCAAATACTGTATTAATTATTCAATAAATATATATTACATGACAACCATAGGCCAGGGGATAATAAAAAATCAAATGATTCAATAGTAAATAATAGTTTATATAGTCTATGAGTTTATATTCTAGAATGACTCACAAGGTGGTGGTGAGTGTTAAGATGAATAATAAAGAGGTTAAGAAAAAAACAACTAAAGATTGTGAGAGGAGAGAGAGTGATGGGATTGGGATAGAAGTCTATTTTAGATAGTGTGGTCCAGGACAATTTCTCTGATAATCTGACAACAATTTGGTAGAGATACGAAGGTGAGGAGATAACAAAAGAAGTATTGATTGGAAAGGAAAGAGATCATAGATCTGGGAACTCAAATTTTAGAGGTCTGATAGATATGAGATAAGCCATGAATGAGACTGAAAAGGAGTGGCCATTAAGGTAAAAAGAAAACCAAGAGAGAGTTAAGATAAGCAGAAGCCAAATGCAGAACGTATTTCAAGAAAGTGAGATTGTGCTGTGTGAATTATAGTTTACACAAAAAGAGGGCTGAAATTTGACCATTGGGCTGGGCATTATAGAGGTCATTGACTCTGAAAAGAACATTTTTCATGAAGCTATAAAGCTAGAAGCTTGGGTTAGAGTAGGTTCAAGAGAGAAGGAAAAAAGAGCAATTGAAAACTGACTACTACTATTAACAATTCTCTTAAGAATTTGCTGCAAAAGGGCAGGGTAGTTGAAATGGCATGTGGGACTGAGGAGCTTTGTTTTGTTTTGTTTAAGATGGGAAATATATATCTATATAACATATATCTTTATATATATCTTGTAAAGATATATATATATGCTTATATATAAGTGTATGTATATACTTGAAATATAATATATATTATATATAGTTATATTTATATTATATAATTTATACACACACACACACACACACACACACACACACACACACACTACCTGTAAAGACTTATCAGAATAGGAAAAACTGATGATTCAAGATAGAGAGAATGGGGACACATATAGAAGTAAAATCCTTGAATATCTGAAAAGTACTCTAGTGCCCAAAAAAGAATGTGGCCTTATATACAAGCATAGACAGTTCACCTAGAAAAACTGAGAGGAATTTAGGTATATGCATTCAGATGAGGATTGGTGTTACACTTGATAACTGGAGAATGCAAGATTTCTCCCCTGATTGTTTCTAAGCAATCAGAAAACTAAGATGCAACGTCCTTAACAGAGAAAGAGAAATAGGAAATGGTGTTGGGGGTTTGAAAATAGAGGGGAGTTTTAAAATACTTATCTGGGAGAGTGAGAAACTTTCCTTAGTTTCAGAAAATTGTAGTAGGATGGTCCAGAAGCACCATGGGCCCACCTGAAGTTCATGGTGTTTAATTTAAAATGAGACTAGTCAGCATGGGTGAGTGTTTTTACTAAGTCAAATTTACATATTCAGGTGTTTTCTATTGGACATTGCTAAGCTTGGCCACAGCTTCTTCACCAGCATGGACGCTGGTGACACTGCACTCATTCTTTTCCCTTCTCCGCACTGACAAAAAATGTCTGTTCACTAGAGGGAAACACTTAACATTGAGGAAGGAAAAATAAATGTACTTTAAGAAGCTCTAATAAAAACATCCTGACAACACCAAATGTTGGCAAGGATGTGGAGCAACAGGAACTCTCATTCCTTGCTGGTGGGAATGTAAAATGGTCCAGCACTTTGAAACACAGTTGGGCAGTTTCTTGCAAAACTAAACGTAGTCTTATCATATGATCCAGCAATCATGCTCTGTGGTATTTACCCAAATGAGCTGAAAGCTTATGTTCACACAAAAACCTGCACACGGATATTTATAACAGTTTCACTTATAATTGATAAAACCTGGAAGCAATCAAGATGTCCCTCTGCAGATGAGTGGATAAATAAACTGGTACATCCAGACAATGGAATTCAGTGCTAAAATGAAATAAGCTGTCAAGCCACAGAAAGACACGGAGGAACCTTAAATAAATATTACTAAGTAAAAGAAGCCTGTCTGAAAAAGGCTACTAATTGTATGATTCCAACTATGAGACATTTTGGAAAAAAAGGCAAAGCAAGGGATACAGTAAAAACGATCAATGATCACCAGAGTTTAATGGGGAGGGAGCAAAGAACTTGTAGAGCACAGATGAGTTTTAGGGCAGTGAAATTATCTGTAGGATACTGTAATGATGGAGAGATGTTATTATATATTTGTTCAAACACATAGAATGTACAACACCAGGTGTGAACCATAATGTTAACTCTGGACTATGGGTAATCATGGTGTGTTAATGTAGGTTTATCAATTATATTAACAAGAAATGTAGCACTCTGGTGAGGGTGTTGATAGTAGGGGAGGCTGTGCATGTTGGGAGGCAGGAGTATATGGGGATTCTCTGTACTTTCCTTCAAGTTTGCTGTAAACCTAAAATGGCTTTAAAATCTAATGTCCATTAAAAAATTACATACCCTTCTATGAAAGTACCTTCCTACTTGACCTTCTACATTAATTGAAAATTATTAAATATTATTTATCAAAGTTAAAACAGCTATTTCAGAAGTTCTCAAATGAAACTAAATAACCATAGAGAGGTAAAAAATATAATATATATATTATATGTAATATGATATCATAACAAGTGGAAAATGTTATGTGGATAAGATTACATACATAGCCAGGTACATGGGAAAAATTTCAACCCCCCTCATTTTTTAGTCTATTTAAGTTGTTTGGAGTCTTCCAACTCCTTACACCCTACTTAGGTTTTGTGCATTGTGGCTAGGTAACAGAATACCCTTATAATACCAGCCTGTTCCAGGTTCTTTTTTTACCCCCTTTTTCCTTCTCCTAAAAGACTGGAAGGGCCTAGAAGGCATTGTGAGTGAGAATCCAAACTTCACACTGTACTAACTTATAAGCAGCTCAAAAAACCACGTTCCCCGCCATGGCTTTACTATTTTTTTCATTCACAACAAGATTACCGTTCTCCTCACCACCATGAGTATTTCTTACTGATGTTTCAAGTCACAAGAATGGTGTGGGGTACAAAATGAGAAAAGCTTGCCTCACTGACTTGAAAGGCAATGCATAGGAAAGGGAACCTAGCCCTTCAAGAAAACCAAATAAATCTACATTTTTTCACCCAAGAAACAAAGAAGAAAGAAATTTCTCCCCAGAAAATGTATTATTTTTTTATCCTTTTTTTAGATTTCCTCTCTACTTAAGGAGCAGATTAAAAAAAGCAACAGAATAACAGAAGGAAGGCAATCGTCTAATGAGAATAAATGTGAGTTTAAAAAAAATGATGCTCGGAGAAAAAAGATAATTAGTAAGGGCATCCAGGGGATGTATAAAACAGCAAAGCTATAACAGTTTACCATTAGCAAAGGATATAAAGGGAAGCATGTCAGAGATTAGAAGCCATTACAAAGTCGAAGCACGGGCAAGGAAGGGTGGGCTCACTACTTTTCAGGGACGTGAGAAAAAGCAGAATGTGTCAAGGTGCGGGTTGAATTTCAATAGCTACTTTGCCTCAGTCATTGACAACAATTATAATAGGAACAGGATGCTCAGGGCAATAAGAGTTAATGAGAAAAACATGTAACTGGGCAAAATTCGAATCATATTTAGTTGAAAAAATATCTAAGTAACTTGGAATGTATTCAAATCTGCAGAGTATGTGATACCCACTTGTAGAATACTAATTTTTAAAGAAGGTAAATCTAGCAATAGAACCATTACAACACATACTAGAAAACTATAGTTTAGTTTTTTATACTTTTACTTTTTGAATTATAAAACTCTTACATAAGCCTTGTAAAAATCTAGTAAAAAATAAAAATTCTCCTTCATTATCCAACTTTTTTCAGATCTTCTCATTCCCTGAACAATTCCACTGTCTAACCCTCAGGTAAACATTTCTGACAATTTAAAATACATTTAGACATTTTTTGAAGTCTTAGACACAGACCACAAATACTTACACATATCAGATATAAATCTCCATTCACAAAATAACTTTTATTTTCTGTAATTGGACTAAAATTGTATAAAGTGCCCCAGTTAGAAACCTAATCTCTATTGGTTCTAAATTCCTCAACCCTTCCTCTGGGGTAGTGTCATAGGACCTGTTTGGTATCAAGGCATCAAGAGCAGAGCTGAGTGCTGTCACCTGGGCACACCTGCATCCACAAAAGAATCCTAATTTCCATCCAGTCTTTGACCTTCATTTCACTGAGATCTTTCCCAGGCCTTCCCTCATTTTCATTTTCAAGTTCTCTCCATTTCTCCTTGTTCTCTGTCATATCCGCTCTGGTTTGGGGTACATTTCTCACCTAAATAACTGCAATGATCTCTTAGCCATTCTCCTGCTAACTTCCTTTTCCCTACAGACTATTTTATAACTAGTCAGAGCAATTGTTAAAGCAGGAGCCAAATATGCGAATCCTCTGCTTAAACCCTTCCAATGGATTCCTCCCCTCATCCGGAGTGCAGCTTAAGTTCTCACGATGATCCACAAAGCCCTCGTGATCTGGTCTCTTTACCCACATGACTCATCATCTTCTATTGTCCACTCGCTCACTCTGCTCCAGAACTCTAGTCTCTTCCTGGTTCCGTGAACCCACCAGATGTGCTTCTACCTTAAGGCCTTTCTATTGCTTCTTTATTTTTTTCTGCTCACAAAGCTCTTCACAAAGATATCCTTAAAGTGTTCATTCAAAAGTCACTTTCTTCACTGAGATGCTCTATAGCTGCCCTATCTAAAAATTTGTTCCTCTGTAGCTAATACTTGATATATCCCTTAGAAGTTTTCACTAATATAACGTGCTTTATGTTCTACTGTGTTTATCATGTGTTTCCAACTCTACAATGTAAACTCTGTGAAAGCAAGTGATCTCATTCATTACTATATTCTAAGCCTTTAGTAATGTGTCTGGCAGATGGAAAGCTTTCAATAAATGTCCTTTAAATGAACAAATGAATGACAGGAAACTTACAACTACTCCAAACCCTATGCTATGGTCCTAGACAATGCTTCAAAGTTGTCTCAGATTTGTTTTTGTTTTTTTTTAACTAAAGAGGTATTTTCATTACTTTCATACTCTGCTGAGTAGAAGTCAATTAAGATCTTGTTTTGGGGGGGAACTTCCCTGGAAATGGCTAAAGATCACTTCTATCCTAAGACTTGCTAAACATGTCTGGTAATTATATCATTTTGAAAAAGATGCAACCACAGAGCCCTAGTTCAGGAAATATTACCATCCAAATTCTCCTAACTTTCAATCCTTTCCCAGTTCCTAGAATGTTTTCGTAGAAGGGGGATGGTGAAAGTCTGAGTTCTTTTGGTCATGAGTGTGTAGGGACTCAGGCTTTTCAAATTCAAAAGCCAAGATTGACTTGTTTATTCAGAAAAACTTTGTTATATGTGAAGCATTTTAAATGAATGAAGAAGCATAGAAGTTCTTACCCACTATTAAGGGAAGAATCACAGTATAGCATAAAATAACAGAAACAACAAAACCTACCAGGTAGTATATCAAAGCATTATTATATTTACATAGTTAGGTCTGAAAACATAATAATTTAATATGACTGGAATTAAACCATTCCTCACTTGCCTTTTTTCCCCATTAACAATATATCTTGGAAAGTGTTCTTTAATAGAATTAATGGTCTTTGCTTATTCTTTTGAATAGTGCCATGGTCCTTAGTATGATTGTACTAAATGTTTATTATGGTTGCAGCATGAAAAAAAATGACACAATCAAATTACAGTAATTTGAAAAGGGCTTAATAAAGGGTCTATTTGCAAGAGTGTAGCTGAGTTGTAAGGAAATGGGAAAAGACAACACAGAAATCTGAAGAGGAGAGGTAGCAGTTCCCAAAACTCAGGGAGCCTGAGATGAGGAAGGAACCAGGGAACACACATCTTGAACTCACTCTCCTTCATTTCTTGGATCCCCAACCAGGATCCCCTTTGATCAAATTCAATAAGAAGCCAAAGTGCAAGGAAGTTCATTGATTTAATCTATATTGAACAGCCTCCAAGGGCAGAGAGAAGAAAGAAGAAGAGAAGAAAAAGCAGATAATGATATATCTTTCCAGAAAAACTGCAATGAAACATACCATACACAAACACATCTTCACACTTATTTATTTCTGCACCATGATTTTTTTGTATCTAGAAATCTTTCTATATCAGCACAGATAAACTTTCTCTTCTAATATCAACCTAAATACAGCTGTACCATGAAATAGTCAACATAACACTTCTATAGATATTGCTTCCAATTGTTTGTCATTAACAAAACTGCTGCAATGTTTGTATATATATTTTCCACTCTTGTGAAAGTCTAGGCTAAATTACTAGACATGCAATATTTTATTCAAAGGAAAAGTACCTTAGCTTTTTAAAAATATTTTAGTATGAAATACATCATACATACATAAAATACATATAACAGGTATGTAAAACTTTAAGCTGACATTCATTTAACCAATACTCACATCAGGAAAGAGAAAATTGCTAGGACTCAAGAAGCATCCCTTTGCCTTTCTCCCATCCCCATAAAGGCTAATTGCCATCTTGATTTTTGTGATAGTTATTTCTGTACAGTTACTGATAATTTTATTTATATATGTTTTAAATTCATGTAAATGTAATCATAGTTTTGTTGTCTTTTGTAATTTTCTGTTTCACTCAACTTGTGGGTGAGAAACTTCCAAGTTGTACATTTAGTTATGACTCAGTCATTTTTGTTGTATAGCATTCTCTATGCCATAATTTATTTAGTCATCCCACTGTTGGTAGATATGTGGGCTTTTTACAGTTTTCTTTTTTCTGTTCTAAAACATGTTAATGTGAATAATCTTGTATACGTATCCAGAAGACAGGGACAGAATTTTTTTCAAGTCATATCTATGAGAGAATTGTCTACGTATAGAATAGGCAGATTTTCAATTTATTACATAATGACAAACCATTTTCCCAAGACTTCTATAATTTATGTTTCTTCCATCAATGTTGAAGTATTTCTATTTTTCTATTCTCATTGATACTTGATAATGTTAGATTTTGGCTTGTTGAGAGCTTGGCTAATTTTACTCCATAATATTGCTGTTTTGGCATCCCTTTTGTGTGGAAGTTAGCTTTGTCCCTAAATGAAATATGCCCACAGAAGCAGCCCAGGAGCTGCTCTACACTGCAGAGGCCCAACATGTCAAGACACTGGTTCCATGCTCCAGGAGCCAGCCTTAATGATCCTGCCATCATTGTACTAGTGGAGGCTGATCCCAATCCCAGTGAGGTCAATTGGGACACACTGGAGGGGGACACGGCCACCTACAAGTCCACTGCAGGTCTTTCCAGTGACAATTCTTAAGGTCAAATCAGTGGGGATAATAGAGAGTTAAAAACTGAAACTCTAAACTTTATGCATCTCAAGAGTCAAGATATTTTTAAAGACTTTACAGAGTAGGAGAAGAAGGGTGGACTGGCTGTTGACAGTATTTAGTACTGGCTCTGAGCTACTACTCACCACCACAGAAGTAAATCAACTTGCCGGTATTTCCAAGGACCCCAAAATGCATAACCTTTTAAAAGACCCCTAGAGTATTACCCTAGGGATTCACAGCTCCCCAGAGCTTATCCCACCTCCCAAGGACAATTGCCCATTTACCACTCTGGAAGGACAAAAGCAATAATCTGACATTTCTGGCTCTTTTGGACACAAGAGCCCAAGTCACCATAATTCCAGGTAACTCCGCTAAATTCCCCCAAATGAACTTCATACAGCTTACAAAACAAAGCAGGTAAAAATTTAAAGGCAGTACAAATTAAGCCAGATGTGTCTATTGGTACCATATTTCTAAAGCATGTCTGGGTCAGTAAAATCTGTATAATCATGCTGTCTAAGCTATTTGGTAAAGGTTTGTCCCTTTGGGTTCTCTATTATAAGAGAGCCTATTACTGTTCAATCTGCCCTCAGTCAGGCTGCAAGTATGTGGAAGATGGTGAGACTACCAAAAAATCAAAATGGTAAGGGGAGCATTTACCTAGTGAGCAGATGTGAATGATGCCTTCTCTAACGCCAAAGGGGTTCCCTGTCAGTTTTAACAGGAGAATCTTTAGAGAAGACCACTAGTTGGTGTGTGGGGATTGGAGAACCGAGGACCAGGAATTAAGCAGTATTACAGCCTGGGGTAAAGCTTCTGCCCGTTTAGGGGACCATCTATTGTTTAAAAGCTTGAGGAGCATGTCTTTGAGTAAGCCATTGTGGCTTTCTGTAAATCCGATTGCTTGGGGCAAGTAAACCAGACGGAAATTCCACAAGATTCCATGGTCTAGAGCCCAGGATTGAACTGCTTGGGAGGGGAAATGGGTACCTTGATTTGAGTCTATAACGGCTGATGGCCATAGGGGAGGAGTACATACCTGGTTGAGAAAAAGATTACATGATGGGAAACAGCATTACTGGAAGGAGCGACCACCGGGAGTCCAGGGAAAGTGTTGCATACCTATCAGCTCCAGCAGAGGGCGGCAGTGGCCAGATAAAATCAATTTGCCATCCCGAAAAGGTCTGTCTCCCTGGGGCACATGTTTCCACCAGGGAGCCTTCCAGAATTTTGTTTGGGAGCAAAGAAGGCAATTATTTACTATCACTTTTTTTTTTTTTCAGTACGCGGGCCTCTCACTGTTGGCTCACAGACCCAGCCGCTCCGCGGCATGTGGGATCCTCCCGAACCAGGGCACGAACCCGTGTCCCCTGCATCGGCAGGCAGACTCCCAACCACTGTGCCACCAGGGAAGCCCCCAGATTTTGTTTTAAATGGTATATGTGCTATGGATGTGGGGATCAGGTATGGGGTATGAATGCTACATCAACAGTCACAGACTTGGTATAGCAGGTCTATTCATTTTCATGGTCATGCAAAAAACCAGGCCAGGTCAGGCAAGAGCAAGGAGCTTTAGCACAGAACTAGAGGGTGATCTGGCTAGCTCCCTAAGGGGAGAAAAATTGAAGTGAGAAAAGAGGAATGTTGGAGGATGCGTAGAAGAGAAAAAGTCATGGATGAAGAGGAAAATAACTTTTCCAAGAAATCGTCCTGGAGATTACTAATTTCTCTTAATAATGATGTTCATGAAAATGAAAGTGCATAATAAATGATTCAAAGGACACCTGAAACTCTCAGGTGCACTATATATATATATTTTTTTCGCTGTACGCGAGCCTCTCACTGTTGTGGCCTCTCCCATTGCAGAGCACAGGCTCCGGACGCGCAGGCTCAGCGGCCATGGCTCACGGGCCCAGCCGCTCCGCGGCATGTGGGATCCTCCCGTACCAGGGCACGAACCCGTGTCTCCTGCATCGGCAGGCGGACTCTCAACCACTGCACCACCAGGGAAGCCCTACTATCCCTTTTAGTAAAGCTGGGATGAGAGGATGCCACATCTCTATGACCAGTCAGTGAGTGCTGTCTACTCCCCCCATGGCCTGATGTAATATGGGTCCACTCTGCTAATGGGTATGGCAGATATCTGAATTGCCTCCTCCACTCCTCCCCACATCTTATTCATAACCCCCATTGTACCCCATGACCCTGCCTCACACTCTCTGAGATCCCTGATTTGTTCCCATGGCTCTCGACATCTGCCAAGGGACCATGACTGAGAACAGGATTTCAAACAGTAGAGTCTATTCATCAGAGGCATCATCATTATTGTTTTGGTTAAATGCGCCTTACAATGGCTTCAGAAGACAATACCTATGTCCTTTAACATATTTGCTACACTAATGATTGCTATTCTTGATGCCAAGCCATCACAGGATGGACTGTTGAGAGTTTAGCTAAACTACTCCATAATATGGCTGCCTTGGCATCCACTTTGTGCGGCCAAGTAGCCTGCAGAGGCATTGAACTGACACTAGCTGCTCCCATGAGCACATGCCCTAGATAACAGCCTGCAGAGTCGTAAGTAAATACAAGTTTCTGATATGACCTGCCAACTGCCCTTGTGATAAGTAAGTCCTCTACTTTCCGGGGCTTTTCCTTGTGTGCCCCTGAAATAGGACCCCTGTGAAACTTACCAAAATCTCGCTCTTTCCGGTTTGAATTCACCAAACTGGCTTTAGCCCAGGAACCCAAAGGCACTTGCACAGACCCCAGTGAAGGCGTGTGCCCCGGGTCCTGCCTCTCTCTGTCTACACTCTGCCTTGACTTCCCCATATGGCCGCTTGAGTTGTGTGGCTATATGCCATCCTCATAAATGTGAAATATATTCTACTTGTGGTTTTCATTGGCATTTCCTGAATTTCTAATGAGATTGAGTACTTACCTTTTCATATGTTCAGTAAGCATTTGAATCTCTTCTGTATATATCTATTGGAATATTTTGCCCAATTTTTCATTGGGTTGTCTTTTTTCACAGACTTGTAGATGTTAGCCTTGTATGTGTCTTAAATATTTTCTAGTTGTAGCTTGCCTTTTATCACTCATTATGGTATATATTGATTAAAAAATCTTGATTTGGGACTTTTTGCATGTTCATTTTTTAATTAAACATACCAAGATAGAGGTCATTAAGATATTATTTCATATCATTTTCTAAAAGTTAAGTAGTTTTGACTTTCATATTAGGACTATAATTCACTTCGATTTGCTTTTTATGTATGGTACGGTGCAAGATTTCAATCTCATTATTTTGCAAACAGATATTCAATTTTGTCAGCAGTATTTACTGAAAAGTCCCCTTTCTGACTGATCTCGCAATAAGGTGTCTGTCATAAACGAAGTTTCCATACACATGTAAGAGAGTTTTATAGTCAATATTTAAGTTCATGGGCCTAGTTCCAAATACTATACTATCTTCATAACTATAGCTCATATTATGCCCTGTCTTGAAACTTGCTAAGATATCTTTGATCTTTTCCTATTTCTTCAACTGTATCTTAGCCTTTGAACTTCTGCATATATTTTAGAAATCTAAATATGAATTTGGGGAAAGCTGATATCTTCATAATATTGAATGCTTCAGTCTGCGATTATGGTATATATTAATATTTTCATTTATTTAGTTTTTCTTAAATTTCATTCAATAAAATTTTATGTTTTATAACAATTCTAAGAATGATGAAGTCCAATGTCCTCACTGAGAACAATTTAAAAAGTGGCTGAAATAAGTTAAAAATTTTTCAAAGACATTGGAGTGCTACCAAGGAAAACAAGGATTAAGGGAACAAATTTTGAAAAAGAAGAACTGTGAGTTTGAGGTGAGCCAACAGTTTATGAGAAATTCAGGAAGACAGGTAATAAAAAAAGACAAAGAAGTGAGCAGTAGATAGTAAGTCTCATAGGACGAGAGGGGGAAAAAGTGCAGACACAAGATTAGAAGTTGGAAAGCTGATTCCAGTTATTGTGAAAGTTTATCTTAATACATTTATTATATTCTGAAGCTTAGCATGCAAGGCAGATAAGATGGTAAGCCAAACACCTCTGTAGCTCATAGTGGTATAGTGAGAGCTTTTTGCCCTCTTATACAGGTAATGACTTAAAAGTTCTTCAGCACTTCAAAGATACTCTTCCACTGATTTCTGGCCTTTACAAATCTAATGAGAACTTTTCAGTTATCCAAATCATTGTCTCCCTATATGTAATGTGTCATTTTCCTCTGGATGCTTTCAAGTATATTCTTTGTTATTGATGATCAGTAGTTTGATTATGCCTAGTCGGTTTTGTACCGACTCTGGATTTTATCTTTCAATAATTGCTGATGTTGATATTTCTATTTTAGCAGGCAATTAATTTGTCTGGGCTTAAACTTCATGTTCTGTCATGCTTCTCTTGGTGGTGGTTCATATCTCTGTTAAGAATGCTTTCAGTTTGTCCCACTCTAGCATGTTTTAGGAATCAGTCTGAGAATGAACATTGCTTCTACACAGAATTTGGGCTTCCCTTTTTTGCCTTTCTCCTTTCCAGTGTTCCCCCACTATCTGGTATTTTCCCATAGATTTTCCACACAGAAATACACTGAACTTTCTATTGGAATTTTTGCTTCCCTCTGTCCTCACCAAAACTGCAGAGCCACAGAAACAAATAACTCACTATGTACTTTTCACTTACTCCATTTTCAACTCTTTTCCAAAGTCTACATGCTTTGATCACTTTCTAGAGCCCTCTGGTAGTTGACATGTGTATCTTGACAGAAGTTATAGTTGTTATCTATGAAGGGTCAGTTTTTTGGGGAGATCATCGCCCTAAGACAGAAGCAGGACTCTCTTTCTCCACCTCTTACCATGATTTCTCTTTATCTGCTGGAATTCCTCATCTATTCAGATATGTTGTCCAATTTTCCACTAGAACCTTTAACATATATGTCTTAGTTATAGTAAAGTCTTTGTCAATTTATCCCAACACCCGCAGATCTCTGGGTCTCTTTCTATTAATTCTTTCTTCTCTGTTAATTATGTGTCATATATCCTTATATTATAACTTGATATTATGTGTATTATAACTCGATATTATGCTGGACAGTATCTGTAAAAAAATGGATGAAGAAAATAATATACACTCCAGAAAAGGACATGGCTGTTTTCCTGACACGCTGCTAGTGCCAAAGGCTGAGTCAATCTAAGCTGGTATTGAGCTGGGTCTGAGCTTATTACAGCTGTAGTCAGATTCACTTCACCACACAGTTCAAGTATTTTGAGGGTAGGATCAGGGTTTTATTTTCAGTAGAGCTTTGAGTCTCAGTACTTATGAGACTTTGCCTATCTCTTTATACTTTACGGCTCAGCAGCTAACTTTCAAACTTGTAGGAGACCTTTCTCTGCATTACAGCCTACATACCAGCTTTTTTTGCTCTACTGGGGAATTATCTTTGCTCCCTGTCGACTTCCCCTGGGCTTCTTTTCCTTTGATTTAGGAGAACTGTCTTCACCCTGCTGCCCTGCCCCTAGCCTTTGGAGGGCCATTTTTATGTCCTTGGTGAAGGCTCGGTGGCCTCAGAGGGATCTCTCTCAGCTCTCATCATGAGTCCCTAGCCTTCAGAGCTATGCTACATTTTACTCAGTGCTGTGTGCCCCCGAGAGATTTCCTTCATCTCTTGACCTGTCCCATGCATGGACGTGGGGAAATACACTGCAGGGAAGGAATTTTTTTCAACTCTCTTGCCTTTTCCCAGGCTTAAATTCACTAAACTTTTATTCAGCCAGTGAAGGCCTGTGGGAAGTTATAGATGCAGACATTGTTACTCGGGCACCTCTAGAGGCTAATCCTTCAAGACAGGCTGCACGTTGACATTAAGTTCTGGACACAACTGCTAAAAGTGTGGCTGTTTTTTCCTTACCCCCTTTTAAGGCAATCCCTCCTCTATCTGCCTGAAAGCAGTTATGGGTATCTTTTCCTCTAGGGAAGACAACTTTCTGCATCTTCTGGAAGGTAGTTGTTTTGGACTCTTTTCCTACTCTGGTCAGTTATGGTAAAACGAAACAAAAAGCTAAATGATTTTTGTCTTCAGTTTGTTCCTGTTGTTAGGATAGAAACAACAGTTCCATTTGATTTTTTAAATATTCTAACTGGGAACAGAATTGTGTCCATGGGTTTTAGTTTTCTTATACAGTTGTTTTGTCTGGTCTTATGAGAATATATAAAAATATTAAAAATCTAGTCTTGGGCTTCCCTGGTGGCGCAGTGGTTGAGAGTCTGTCTGCCGATGCAGGGGACGCGGGTTCGTGCCCCGGTCCGGGAAGATCCCACATGCCGCGGAGCGGCTAGGCCCGTGAGCCATGGCCGCTGAGCCTGCGCGTCCGGAGCCTGTGCTCCGCAACGGGAGAGGCCACAACGGTGAGAGGCCCCGTACCGCAAAAAAAAAAAAAAATCTAGTCTTGTACCACTACCATCTTTCCCAGATTCCTGCTTGTTTTCTGTACTTAATTAATCATAAGAAATGTTTACATTCTGAAAAAAAAAGAAACTGTTATTTCTCATATTTATTACAAACTTTAGAAAAAGCCTCAAACTCTGAATTGAAAAGAACATGAATGACTATACAACCAACATTATATGTGGAAAATTGGTTTCTTAACTTTTACATTAAATGTTATGGAGATTTTCGAAAAATTATATTCAACATTAATTTGAAAGTACTTCATATCCATTTAGATCTAATTTGAAATAATTCGTGATACGTACTTATTTCAATCCTTTTGTATTTAAGAAAACATTTAAAAGCCTAACAAATCAAAACATTCAAAGAGAAAAGAAAATAAGAGAAGATACATAAACTAAAGCTAGAAGTAAGGCAAATATAAAACAATTCATGCCCCTAAAACCCCACAAAATACTTGATCAATAAAATTGTATTAGATTTATAACAATATCTAATATTGCTTAGGTGTTCTAGATTTCTACCTTTCGTTATTCTGTTATCTTTTTATATCTTAAGAAATAGCCAGAAGAAAGGGACAGATTGGGAGAGTCTGGCATTTAAATGTTGTCTCAGTTACCAATCTATTTTCTCTTAACTCCAGATCCACACTTCATTGTCTTGCTTGTGATATTGGAACATTTCTCCCTCACCAGCTGGCATGATGTTAAGCTTCATCATTAGTAGGCACTCTGATGTATGATATTCTTGGCAGGCTTCCTCACCTCCCTGTGGGTAGCTGCCTCTATCACCCCAGAGAGTGGTTTCCCAGTGAGTTTCAATCCCATTGGTATCTCCCCATGGATGGTTTCCACTGGCACCTACCTAGGTGGCTTCACAATGAGTTCTAAAGTGTGAAACTTCCCCATGGGTAGCTTTCCAGCAAATACTGAAGATGTAGCACTTCACTAACTTCTCCACCTTCGAGGAGGCCACAGCTGCACCCTCTACACGGAGGTCTGGATCTCAGCCCTGGTGTCCTGCCTCTTGCAGATATGTTCCTTTTTGGGTGCTCTGCATCACCCCTAGGGGTAGTGGCTTCTCCATATAGCTGCTAGTCCTGTATTCTTTAGAATCTGCTTTGTAGCTAATCCAAAACTCCAATCTCTTGTTCAAATTAAGGCATTTACTCAGAAGGAAGAAGAATATGTTAATAAGTAACATGATAAGAATGCTGTGGGAATCTAGGATGGCAATTTTAAGAAGTTGTAATAATTGAGAGATAAAACAAACTTAATCTGGAGATGGAGCATCTAAAAGCAGTTTATATTCAGAGACATAAGCAGGCAACTTCAGGGAACTATTTTAGTGGGGATTAGGGATCAAAGAACTGGATTAAATACAGAGCCATTCTCAGTCACTAAGAATAGGCAATACCCCATTCTTAACATGACTGGAGTATAAGTCTAGTTATCAAGACACATTTAAGTACAAGGGAAAAGTTCCAGGCACAATTACTAGAATTACAGGCAATTTTAACTTCTACTTATATGTTTGTATAGTTTTTATGTTTTACATAATTAACATGTATTATGACTATAATTAGAAAAATGTGAATTTAAGGAAATTTTTAAACAAAGGGCCTGAGGTATAAAAATTTAGATTATGTCTCAAAGCAAGGCAAACGTGGAGTCATTAGGACTGATGATTCACAGCTTTTGGGTGCAAAGAGCAAGAATGCCTTAATGCTAACAGTAATAGTGTTAATTCTGATGCCTAAAATATTTTCTAGCAAAGTTAAGAATGGGATAAGAATTAGTCTGGTAGATGGAGGTACAACTGTCTCCAGAGTGGTGGTGGAAGGAAGTGCACTGTGGAGACTGAAAAACAACTGAGTACCACACCTGACAGTTACCTCCTCATCAGTAATTCTTGTAACAATCTCGTAAAGTCAACGAGAGAAAAAGGTATATGTACCAAAATGGCTTCTTGATATCCATGATGAATCTAAGAATATGAATCAAGGTTTCTTATAATACCTAATGCTGAAGAAGAAAAAAAAAAGCCATTTGTCCAGTTTCCCAGCATGCCAACTGCATTTGGTTCTTTTCCAACTTTTGGAATGTTGTTCTAGAAATCCTGGATCTACTTTCTTTTGTCCCTAAATATTCTGGACTTACTCTATTAAAACAGTACCATAAATACTTTCTGTGGCAAGCCTGAACCTTTCATTTGGCAATAAAATTGACAGAAGAGATTGTGATGTAATTAATAATCCATTCAACAACTATTTATTTTGTATGTCTGCATGCACTGAGACTGCGACACTGTATTAAGCAAGGAAGACATGGAACCTACTCCTCAGGAGTGTATGGTCTTTGGGACATTAGTCTCAAATATGTGAAATTCAATCCAGTCTTAAAACTCTCTTTTGGTGGTTAGGAAGAAATTTCAGGATTACTAAAGTATGTTTATTGCATAGATTTTGATTATGTCTTAAAAACTCTTTCTGTAATTATTAATTTAAATACTAATCTAACAGAGCCCATGAAATGAACAATAGGCATTAGAGGTTCTTTTCTATCATTTAGCTCCTTAGCTCTTCTGCAAATGTTTCTCTATACCAATGATGGGCTATGTAAGGAGACTTGTCAGGATTCCATCTTCCTAGTCTACCAAGCCCCTGGTCTTTGTAAAGTCAAACACTGTCTCATTACAATTCCAGTGATTCTCCCATAATAAAAAGATATTCTCCAAAGTAACTTCAAATCTCCACTGAACAATTTTTAAATAGCAGTTTCTATTACTAAAACTAAAATAAATCTCTTACTCAATAGATATCCTACCATTTTACGATATAAATAAGTGGGTGAATGAGAAGGAAATCAAGCATTTTAAGAAGTCTTTTTAGGTGAACTCTATCCAGTCCTTACACAAGTATCTTGCTCCAGAGAACAGCACATTCTGTTGTGTCTGAATGGATGACAATCTAACTCATTTAACTAACCAACTTGTAAATTTAGAAAAATGCCTTGGAAATTGAGCAAAATAACCCATTATATTGATCTTTTTTTGACCCAGTTGAGTGGTTTTATTGACTGACTTGACCAAATTGACTGCCTAGGTTTTTTTGTTGTTTTTTTTTAACCTTGTAAAAATATCCAGAATAACAGATGGCACAAAATCATGAAGTGATTTTCACATGGATGAAACCAATAAAATTAAAAGTGACAGGGACAAGAATTGCAAGATTCATCTGATTTAGAAATTAACACATTGAAATTAATGTAAATCAATGAATAGCCTCTATGTAGGATATATAAAAATGACCCTAATGATGTCTTAAAAAGCCAATAATTAAATCAGACAAATTCTGCTATGCCTTGCTTATTGTCCTTGGATAAGGAAAGGATATTTAACTATTTTAATTTTCTCTTACGGCAGATATAGAAAAGCCACATTTTACTTAGCCACTTTTTGAAATAACATATTAAACAAGAGAAGATATCGTGTGACTACCTTTGCATGGCCTGGGAAGTTTCTGTGTCCTAGTTACTTTTCCTCAGGGCATTGATATTTCCACTGGTTGAAATCCAGCCAAGCTAACATAGATCTTAAATTAATTCTCTCAGAACCTTTTATATTTTAACTGTGTCCTGAGGACAAGTTATCATCTAGAAACTTTTCAGAAATGTGGAAATGTGGAATTTCAGCCCCACCCCAGACCTACTCAATCATTACCTGCATTTTAGTAAGATACCTGGAAGTTGTGTATACACATTAATTTTTATAGTATGGATTTTTCTTCTTATTCCTCCTTCATTTAAATAAATATAGAGCTTTCTAATGAAAGAGAGATGACCTCTGAGCATAAACGACAGAGTGCACACTGGACAATGGAGACGTGAGCTAAATCACATGGTTCTAAAAGCACAGCCCTAAGTCTGTGGGAAGACTAGATTATGTTCCCCAAAATGAGATTTTATTTTCCAGTTATAGTGGAAGTGCATGATCATTGACAACTCTTCAAGTCCTACTAGATTTTTTTTACTAGTCCTACTAGATTCTCTTCAGATAGAATTGGGGAAATCTTTATTTGGAAGTTGAGCTTTGGCAATCTAATCCTCTAAGACTGACAAGAATGGAATATCATTGGACCAGTGTGAGGCAGGCTTTGTCACACAACATAAATTATGAGAATCAAGAGACATGGATTCTGGACCTGTAACTTCAACGAAGTAGCATAAGACATACTTCATGGGCTTCCCTGGTGGCGCAGTGGTTGAGAGTCCGCCTGCTGATGCAGGGGATGCGGGTTCGTGCCCCGGTCCGGGAGGATCCCACGTGCCGCGGAGCGGCTGGGCCCGTGAGCCATGGCCACTGAGCCTGCGCATCCAGAGCCTGTGCTCCACAACGCGAGAGGCCACAACGGTGAGAGGCCCGCGTACCGCAAAAAAAAAAAAAAAAAAGACATACTTCATATTTGATTTTATATTTCACATGCTAAACTCCTTGACTGGCACTTAGTAAGTATACAGTTACACTTAAAAAAAAATCATTAGATAAGGAATCAATCTTAAGAGTAGATCTTAAGCAATCCTTTAATCTCACTGGGTTTTAGTTTTTGTTAAGCTTAAAATAAACTTAATATCTAACATTCTAGGATTCTAGGATCTAACATTCTAGGATTCTGTGAGTTCTGGTATTTTGTGCAATGACATTTAGGAAAAAATTACCACTGTATTACACTGCAAATTGTTATAAGTCTGCATCTAAGTGATGCATAAATAGCCAACTAGAAAAGGAAAACTTAAAACTATTTTGCCTTTTAAAAAAATATACATATATGTTTGTCCATTTCCTTGTATGGTTTCTTTTTTGATTTTGATCATGTGTAAACAAAGGCAGAAATAATAAATAGGCTAAAAGTGAATGATAATTAGGACTTTAATTTGTTGAGTATTTTATTTTGTTGCTTTTGTTTATTATTTTGCTGATGTTGTGAGTGGAGGTCAGTCGGACATTAAGAAGAATCCAAGTTCAGAGAATCTCATGGATGCTTCTACCATGGAATAATACTTCTACAGTCACTGACCCCTTCAAAGGACCATACAAGCAAATACCAGTGGATTTGCCACTATCTTAACTTATGTAATTAACAGGACTTTCGTGAGTTTCTACTTACATTCATTACATTTCTACTAGTTCTACTGAATGGCAGTATAGTAGTTAAAATAAATTGTCATACACTGCAAAAAGCTGCTATTCTGCCCTTCCCTCTCTTGTTTTGGCCCCCAGTGAAACACTGCATTTAGGTTGTAGCATCACATTTCAAAAGAGACATAGAATAAAGAGAGTTCAGAGGAGAGCCACAAAGATGATAAAGGGTTTGGAAAATAAGACTTATGTGGACAGGTTAAGGGAAGTGGGCATGTTCTGTCTGGAGAGGAGAAGACTAGGGGGAGACATAACTGTCTGCAGATTCGTTAAGGGATGCTATAAAGAGGACAGGGACCAATTCTCATTAGTCAATGAGGACAGAACAAGAAGTAAAAGACTTCAATTCCACAAGGAAAAATTTAGGTTAAATATAAGTACTAACTCTATAACAATATGAGTAGTTGGGAATGGCATCAGTTGCCAGGGGAGGCTGTGGAATCGCCATCATCGGAGAGGTTCAAGGCTGAAACCCCATACCCATTGAGCAAGAATGACTTAGCAATAATAAACTCAATCCTGCTGTGATTCACAGGGATAGATTAGTGCCCCAGCATAGGTCCTTCCAACTCAAATGATTATATGATTAACATACCAGCACCCAGGGAGAATCGAGCTGTGTATAAGGGAGGGAAGAAAAACTTTTTACAAGCCACAGCTGTAAATCTGAAAATTAAGTAATCCAAGATGTTTAGCTAAGGGAGAAACTGAATCTGTTTAGGAGATATGCAGGGAGACTGAATTAAAGAGGCTAGCCTTTACCCAAAAATATTAATCTGACTTCTGTCAATGTTCCAAATGGAAAAATTGAGACCTACAGCATTTTTAATTTTCCTGGCTAGTATTTAACCGGTATGCTGCAACAATATTTTAGTTTATCAATCAGAACTTGAAATTTTCTCATGGTCTGAAAAATAAAACTGAAAGTAGGATAATTCTTAGAAAAATAATTTTTCCAAGTCATATTTACGGCCTTTTATTTTAAAAAACCACTTAAATTCTATTTTTGCGTCATACACACCCAAGAGTTTTACTTGATGGGCATACAACTCTAATTAAGATCCATGATCCACATGATTCAGTCACAGGGTGGGTCAAAAATTACCAATTCAATTTTTAATCTTTAAATTGATTTCTACATCTATGATTCCCGGAGTGAATTTCAGTATTAGCCACAGCATTCTATTTCTCCATGCTCTCTGCCTTATCACACTGCCTCTTGCCAACACTGCAGTAGTTATTCTGAATCTTTGAAAAGGCAGTATTTAATTTTTTTAGTTCGATTTTCCCCTCTCCACCTTTAAGAAAAAAACACACTGCCTTTTGCTCCCCTGAATAGACTGCGTTATTACTACCATCCACATCATCAGGGTTACCGTGCGCTTGCTGTAGTAGATCATCCCTGTGCTGTCATGGTGATGATACATGATGGAAAAAGCCATCCATCTGAAGATGCGAGGCACAAAGGCTGGAGCAATAATGAGGTAGCCCAGCACAGGCCCAGCATGCACAGCAGTGGACATTTCACACACACACACACCCCCCACCAAATAAGTGGACTACACTGTAAACTGAGAATCTTTAGATGGAAAGGAAAAGCCCTGGAAGATTTTTTTTTCTTTTTCTTTTTTTTTTTTTTTGCTTAGAGACCTTTTATATCTCCCAAAACATTAAAAAATGATGGGTTCCTGAATTAAAAACCTTTCAAAGCTTCTCACTGCTATTTCTCCTTTTATTTTTTTCTGTCTCTCATATATATGTTTTTCTCTTTCTGTTCCTCAGCTGCTACCCCAGACTCAGACTCTGAGTGTCATTCTCCTGGGCTACTGAAGTGTTCTCTTCACTCTCCGTTTCCTTTCTGCTCTAATACACCTTTCTTACCACAGCTAGACTAATCCTGGTAAATGCTGCGCTCATCACAACACTCTTCTAATCAGAGATTGGAAAATCTTCTCCATGCTCTATCAGAGTTCACATTCCCTAGCTTGACATTCAAGGCCCTGTAAAGTTTAGCTTGTTTTTCTTGCTGTAAGATCCCCTGCATTGCCAAATAGGACTCCTGGTCTTTCAGGATTTGCTTTCTTAACCATAGGCTCCCTTGACAAATAGGACACCTGGTATTTCAGAATATGCTTTGACTTTTTATATCTTTATTCCTTGCTGGACCCTCCACCTGAGATGCAAAATAAATACTGAGGCGAGCTTTATTGCAAGACATGCTTGAATTCAAATGTGCTGGTTATGACCTAAGGCATAAGGTTGCTTATGATTGCTTTGTCTCTCTGCCCTCAGTTTCTTCATCAGTAAAATGGGGATAACAATGCTATTTCAAAGAATTCTTGTGAGGAATGAATGAGAAAATGTATGTAAAGCACTTAGGACATGACAGTCAACAAAGGCAGCTTCTGTTGTATTGTTTTGACTTTATTATTAATATTTCAGTTCATTCTTTAAAGGGATCCAAATGCTACCTTCTCTGTGAGGCTTATGTCATTTTCCATCTCAGTTGAGTGTTCCCTCTTCTTCTGTAGTATAGCATTTTTACATGGCATCTGTTATAACCTGCCATCCCTTATATTTTACATGTAGGAAATGTAAGTCCTCCCAAAATGTCTTGGGGTTAGAAACTGTGTCTCTTACCTGTCTTCCATACCAACTAGAAGTGTCAATACATGATAGGTTTTCAACATTTTTTTTGAGTGAATCGTTGTTTTTATATGTTCCTTGTCTTGCTCAGTGCCAGCTTAGAGAGCTTTTGGATTTTCTTGGAACAATATCTAACTATGATGGAATAAAAACTCAAGCACATTTTGTTTGGCAGGACAGATTAGTGCAATTGGCTGTTATGCTCTCAGGATGAAAGTCAAGTTAAAGCTAGTTTTGTGGTAAGACTCATATTCTACCTTCATCACTTAAACATTCTTTTTTTTTTTTTTTTTTTTCGGTATGCGGGCCTCTCACTGTTGTGGCCTCTCCCGTTGCGGAGCACAGGCTCCGGACGCGCAGGCTCAGCGGCCATGGCTCACTGGCCCAGCCGCTCCGCGGCATGTGGGATCTTCCCGGACCGGGGCACGAACCCGTGTCCCCTGAATCAGCAGGCGGACTCTCAACCACTGCGCCACCAGGGAAGCCCCTTAAACATTCTTTAATAGAGAAAAAAATACTAAAATCTTAACGTCTACTGGTGCATCCTAATTTAAGTAACTGCATTTCTTCAAGCTGCTCTGCACTTAGTGGTACTATTTCTAAACCTAAGCAACTGGCATTCTGGTAAGTTTGTCCTCATTTCAGGTTTTAGGGCTTGAATTTTAATCCACTTTGCTATAAGAAATATATCTACAACTCTACTGCGTGAAAAGTGTAACACTTTCAAGGTTTCTTCAAGTACTTTATATAAATTGATTCCTCCAAAAACACAATACATTTAGCAACTAAATTTTTTTTCTTTTCCCAGTTCATCACTGGTTTGATTACCAGCAAAATGGAAGTGGGGCTAGGAGGGGAATAAATTTTTCTTTAATTAATCAATTATTAACAATACAGGACTTATGCTTTTAAGATCACTGTTGCCACCAGGGGTCTTTAAGTCAAAACTCAACCCCTTTTCTACTTTTGGATTACTGGTCACTCTAAGTCACTACTGTATGATGCTGTCTGTCCACCAGTCTCCTCCACCAACACTTTCTCCTGTTTTCCACTTCAGCAGGTTTACCTCTTCGACTTCCTGCCGGCCTTCCTAGACTTTGCTTGTGCTCTTTCCTTTTCTGCACTTACTTTTCCTCCATTATTTTACATTAACAGTTTCTTCTTTAGGAAACCTTGCCTAACTTATATTATACCCTACTCCACTGGTCAGTCTATATCAGCCTCCATTGCTAGAAACATACTATTCTTCTCCTGTATGATATGCACTACAAGTGATATAAAAATCATTAATATGTGTACACAGTTGCTTAAGATATATTTCCCTGGATAAAACCTAAACTCAATGAGTGAAGAGAATATGTTCACCCTATCTCCAAGATCTAGCAAATAAAGAGCCCTCAATAAACTTTTCATGAGTGAATGGAGAAAGTGTATCACTAAACTGGTCATTTCCCAGTGAAAAGTCAATAGTGGGATATCCATTCCTCCTTTCACTTCTGATATTAAAACAAACAAACAAAAAAACCTTTTCTTCTTCAAATACAACCTAAAAATCTTGCAGAGACTTTTGTTTACTATGCTAAAATGAACAAGGTACATCAGAGAAAAAGGAAAAATAATCCCCTCCCCCAAAAAGCAAACAAAAAACAAACCAAAAAAACCCCTTTGTTTGCTTAGATTCAAAATGGGGGAATCATCACTTAAATGGCACTAACATTTTTTAGGTAATTTAATATAATTTTGAGCCAGGAAATACAGTGGAAACAGATAATTTTTCTTACTTATGGGGAACATTTATGTCTGTAAAGCTCTTCCTGATTGGTAAGTCTTTTAAAATTGAGGTATAGTTAATTTACAATGTTGTATTAGTTTCAGTACATATATATATAAAATATATAATATATATATGATTGGTAAGTTTTTAATAGTTTGATATTCCTAGAGAGATGACATGAGTTATCAAACCTTTCACCCAATTTGGGCTATTTGTTTAGTGGTTGTAAATTCCATGATTTAAATGACAGCTTTCATAATTTCTGGGTACCAGAAAAATGCTGATCTGATCTGTGGACTTCAAATATCTGACTGACACAACTCTGCTACGTGGCTTTAATTGTCTGAACCTAACTGCTCTTATTCCTGTGTTAGGGAGACTGCGGACTGGGGAGCAGGTAACAAAGGGGCTGTGTATCCTTCTATGGGCTCCATTTCTAGGGCCACATGTTTTTCTACCTGGCCTTCTTGAATAAACATTTTTAGCGTAGGCTTCTCAAACTTGGACGTGTAATAAAGAGTATTTGCCTAAGTCACATCCAATAACTAAATCATTCAATTTACTGTATGGAGAGCATTATCAATAATGAAATTCTATATGGGTTTATCGTTGCCCCTCCTGACATCAAACTAAGAGCCACATTCACTCTTTTTGGAGAAGGATTTTTATGAGTGAGTAACGACAAGGAGTTGACAAGTGTTCCTTAGTTAGAGGTAGACAGGGTCCTGGCTGTCTTACTGTCATGATAAGTTTCATGCTATTCTCTTCTGCTTTTTCCCTCCTCTTACTGTGTGTGTAATGCAGTTGATACCTACTAGTTACAAACATGGTCTCTGCCAGATTTGATTCTAGGGCTAATCTCCTTACAGGAGTTTGGCGTTGGGCAGATTACCACTGTGTGCATTGTCTGCCTTATTTGACCGCTAATGGTACCTACTTCACAGAGCAGAATAAGGTAATCTATGTGGAGTCTTCAGCACAGTGCCTTACATGTATTAAGAGCTAAGTATTAGCTATGATCACTGCACATGCTGTGGATTCTAGTTTTATGTCTTTGTCACCAAGTCTTTATGCAGTCATCTCTCTTTTCCTTATTTTCTTTATTTTAAATACTATTTTAAAAATTCTTTTGCCATTGCTCTTTCCAATTGTCTCACCCTTTTAGGCCAATCCAGACACTGCTGCTGCTATTTGCACAAATAGCCTTTTGGTCGTCTCTCATTTCATGGGGTTTCTTCATTACAATGCTGCATGTAGGTTCAATGCGCTCATTGCGATGCTTTCTTCTGCTGCCACCTCTGGAACAAGGCTGTGTGTTCCACAGGCACCAATGGCCCTTTCACAGCCTGACTCCCAAAGGTTGTTATCCTGGCTCTGCTTGGTTCCTGCACCTTAATTTACCAATCCAAAACCTCTCTCTTTCTCACCCACAGTGAGAGAAACTACATGTTTCCTACAGAAAAATCCCATAGTTTTGACAGTGCTGGAGGAAAGGTAATTACTTCCCAGAAAGTACATACATGTACAGATATTAGTAAAACTATCCCACCCAATAATATTACTTAATCTCCGAGTACTTTTTAAGTTCTGATTTTAAATCATCCCAACATAACTATGATGTGGAATCAAGAAGTTGTTTCTTGTTTCTTCTCTGCTAACTGTTTGAAGGACCACGTGAGTCTATTTTTATTTTTTAACAGTATTATTCATTGCATGTTTGTTAAATATGCAGGATCCATATGGCTACAGTCTACCTACCTCCTCAATTATTCCTAGATGTATTAGTACCTATAATAGGGGTTCTGTGATGATTAAATGACTTAACACATGGACAGTAATCATCACAGTGCCTGGAACATAGCATGCACACAAAGAGTATGTTATTATCACTCAACCTTAGTGTGTACTTTTCACCTTAAAGTGAAAATTAACTTTTGCTTCAGGAGCAACAATTTCAATTTTTTATTGATGTAATATATATCAGGAAATTGATAAAATACATAGTACAGAGTTTCAAATAATTCTCCCCCCCGCCCAAGATTACCAAGAAACTAGAAATTGGATCCTTGGAGTAGACCTATATTAGATATAGTTCAATTGGATTGCTTCATATTTCCACTATGGTTCCTCATGATAGCTCTCTGGAAACTCTGTATAGAAGAAAACAGAAGTTAATTTATTTTTGTTCTAGGAAATCCAAGGAAATTTCAGATAGAAATGATAAAGTGACTTTCAGTGTGAATAATATTATCTTATTTAATGAGGGACAGATATGAAATGACATCCATTTTATTTTTTTGCCTCGGGCACTTCAACTCTAAAATAGATAATAGCTATATTAACTTTGTTTCTTATGCACATCTATGGCGTGATTAACATTTACCAAGCAACGATCATTTTCCTCATATTGAGAATTTGCACATGTGTATGTTGCAGACAGAGAGGAAAAGGGCCTTCTATTCTCTTACCAAATTAGATAATTCAATTTCTGCCAGAGAAATGGTGCCTTTAATTGACTTTATACATCCAGTGTGAACCCAGATAAAAGTTCCCAAATGAATGTCTCTCACAGGTAAGAGGTTCCCTGAAGAACGGTGTAAGGGATGCAGTCTTTGCATACCCACGTGTTACTGAAGCTCTCAGACATACATACTGACGGTCATGTTAAAGGTTAGAACTCTCATGAATGGTGGGGGAACCTTCACTTCTGCACAAAAACATAGCTAAGTTCCCATCAAGTGTTTTTATGATCTGGCTCCTTTTGACTCCAGGAAATGAGTATGGAATTCATAAAGTACCATAAAATCTGACATAAAATAATAGAATCCTCATTGATTGATCTAAATCTTCATCCATTTCTTGAAGAAAATCTATCAGTATTTTAGGACAAAAGTCACAATACTATGAAAATGGAATTTAAATCTGCTCAAGGTCCTTCAGTAAATTAAGGAAGAACTAAAGCAATACATCTTTAATTTATGAAGGAATTTGGAATAAAACTCATCTTTTAGCCCCAGACTTAAGTAACTGTTAAATATTAGGATATTTAGAAACAAACTCCATCATTTAGAGATGGCTTTTAAAAATGGTTAGACTTGTCAAATAAATAAATAAATACAAATGTAGGTAAGAAGAAAAAGTGGAAGAAGAAAAGAAAGAAATAAGTAAAAATGAAAGAAAGAAAATTTGAAGAAAAAGGAAAATTATGAACATTCCAAGGGGAATTTAAAAATATATATTTCACTGGACCATAAAACACACCTTAACAAATTTAAAAGACTAGAAATTAGGGCTTCCCCAGTGGCGCAGTGGTTAAGAATCTGCCTGACAATGCAGGGGACATGGGTTTGAGCCCTGGCCCGGGAAGATCCCACATGCTGCAGAGCAACTAAGCTTGTGTGCCACAACTACTGAGCCTGCGCTCTAGAGCCCATGAGCCACAACTACTGAGCCTGCATGCCACAACTACTGAAGCCTGCACACCTAGAGCCCGTGCTCCTCAACAAGAGGAGCCACTGCAATGAGAAGCCCGTGCACTGCAACGAAGGGTAGCCCCCCCTCGCTGCAACTAGAGAAAGGCTGTACACAGCAACAAAGACCCAATGCAGCCAAAAATAAATAAATTAAAAATAAATTTTAAAAAAAAGACTGGAAATTATACAATGTACACTCTCAGACTTGAATGGAACTAAACTAGAAATCAGTAATAGCTGGAAAATCTTAAAATATGAGGAGATTAAACAATACACTTCTAAATAAAACACGGGTCAAAGCAGAAGTCTCAAGAAAAATTTAAAATATTTCAAACTAAATAAAAATGAAAATAAAACTATCAAAATGGGTGGGATGCAGTGAAAACAGTACTTAGAGGAATATATTAGCCTTGAGTACATATATTAGAAAGAAGAAAGACCTAAAACCAATTAATTTAAACTTCCACCTTAGAAAACTAGGAGAAAAAAAGAGCAAAATAAGTAGGAGAAAATAAATAATAAAAATTAGAGCAGAAATCAATGAAATTGATAGTAGAAAATCAATAAAGCAAAACAAGAAAACCAAAATCAAGAGGTTCTCTATATACCACCAATATCCAATTAGAAAATATAGTAGAAAGAATATTTTATTTACAGTAAATGCAAAAATATAAATTTTCCAGTAATAAATACAAAAATGTGCATAAACAATATGATACAGCTACATAATTTACTAAATTTTACAAAGTAAAATAATAAATGGAAAACTTTCTTAATGTGTATACTCAAAAATAAGCAAGATGTATTTTTAAGGAAAATTAAAATAAATTTTTTATATTTATTTATTTAATTCTTTAAAATAAAATTATTTAAAATGTCATCAGAAAACAAATAACATTAATCCAAACATTTTAGGGAAAAAAATTAGAAAATATTTTTATGCTCAAATATTTAAATATAGTATAAAATTAAATAATGTGAATGTAGGAATAATTATTAAAATCAATAGAAACCTCATAAATTGGTTTAACTATGGACATCATTTGATATACAGTGAAGATATGATTTTTAAATCAGTGGGCAGAAAAAGGAATACTTTATTAATTGACCTGGAAATATTTGTTATTGAAGGAAAAAAGCAGGTTCAGATTACTCTACATAAAACCAGGGCAAATTTAGGATCACTCTTTTAAGAAATTAAATATGAAAAATGAAACCATAAAATACCAGAGGAAAGTAGAGGTAAATATTATCAGAATGAGTATATATTCTTAGGCAAAAATGATAAACGTTGATGAAACGGACAACAGAAAAATATAAAATTTCTGCAAGTTGAATATGTCATAAATAAAATTAGAAGTAAGCAACAAACTGGGAAATATATGCAGACAAATTATTAATATCCTTAATAACAACAGGATGTTCAAATAGAAGGGAAAATGTTAAACATCCAAATTTTAAAAATTGCAAAGAAACTTGATCTGGCGATTCACAAAAGAAGCAATACAAATGATCAATAGACATGAACTCGTGTTCCAACTATGTTATCAAAGATGCAAAAATTTAATTATTAATGAGTTCCCCCCTTTTTCTTACTATTTTACTAATCATACTTGTAAAGATTAAACATGTATACATATATAATCCCTTGATTGTTCAAGGAAATTATACCCTTATAAACTGATAGTAAAATGTTAAAATTTTCCTGAAAAATAACTTGGCAGTATGAATCAAAAGCTTCAAAAATAATGCGCATTCACTTTGAACCAACAATAAAAAAATAATCACAGATGTCTTTACAGTTGTGATAGTGAAAAACTGCAGCCAATCTAAATGTCCAAAGAGGAAATTGGTAAAATAAATTATAGCATAGGTATATGATATAGCCTTCAGAAATATTTAATTTCATAGTAAATTGTTCATGATGAATTGTTATTAAAAAGATAAGTTACAGAATAGTATTATAACACACTCCCAATTTTGTATAGCCAACAGAAAAATATATATAAATGATTTTGTGTTTGCAAAGGTGTAGTTATATACAAATAGTAATAGTTATTCTGGATTTTAAGATTATAGGTGGTTTGTCTTTCTGTCAAAGTTTTCTGCTTTGGAAAAAACTGATTCAAACAATAAAACTTGAATTTTGACCTCAAATAAATAAAAATTAATAAGCCTGTGACACTGATTAAAGATGATGTAGCGAAATGCAATTGATAGTATTTCTAAAGAGGAACGTACTTTAAAACTCAATGATACGCTGTTTTAAAATATACAACACGTTTAGAATGAAGTGTTAAAGGGACGGTAACTTCACTAATAGCACTTTACAAAATGGTATACATAATGACACCATCAAGTTTCATTCCCCAAAAACGCAATGGTTGCCAACTTTCAAACTACTTTAATTTGATAAATTCAAGAATCACAAGAGCAATATTGTAAGGCACCTGCCAAAATCATAAACCATTGATTATCTTGATTATCACTATGGAACATGCTATTTCCCAAACCAGTTATCATTGTTGCTATGTTACAGAGGAAGATACTTCAGATGAAGGTGAAAGAACACACAACCCATCTATAAACTTCAGCATAAAAGTGCTGAATAACAACACCAATGTCTACTGTTGTACCTCCCTGAAGGTGGGTGTTTATGAGAAATGTCCAGAGGACAAAAGTAAGGTATGGAATTGGACAACACCCCGTTGATAACTCACATCCTGAAACAAGAGATTTGATTACCCTTATCATTATCTCTGCTTGCTAAGCAGAGCTCCCAAAGCTATTAGTGGTCATAAAATTACCCAGCTGTTTTTTAAATTCAACCATAGTATTTGACTCAGTGACCTCTTCAGTCAGTGAATTTCACAGGTTGACTATACACATTTATAAGGCATTATTTACCTCAATTTGTTCTGAATTTACTGCCCCTTATTTTTATCAGGTATCTCCTTGTTCTCCTCTTATTATGGAACGAGGTTAAAAAAGAAAAAAAGGTGTCCTTTGTAATTTTGAATCTTCAATCAAGGACTTTTCTAAAATACACCAGATTTTAGAATCTTTTATTAGGAAAATGAAAAATCTAGCTATATTCCATCTAGTCCCTATTAATATTTTATTCTCACCATGACCTTTTATTACTTGTCTGTGAATTCAATGCCTGCTATAACTCATCATTCTATTTCTTTCATATTATTAACAGCACAAGAATGACAATCGTGAATATACATCTTTTTCCCATAAGAAAACTCAAGTTTGTAATGATGTGAAATGATTAAACTCTTACTAATACCATGTTTTTCTATTAATTGGAATATTTGTCTTGGTAAAACCAATTCACTCAAAATACTTAAATTTCAAGCTAACTGAACCAGAGCTTCAGTAAGTTACCGTCAGTAAGATTTTTTTGGCATTATCTTGTTTAGAGTAGATATCCACAAAGTTGCTCTTCATGAACTGGGCACATGTTTCTCACCACAATATTGAGAGATATTCTCATAACTCAGAGAAATAACTTCTATATATGAAATTTATGTGTTTTTGCAGTATCGTATTTTGCAGTTATGAGTAGTTATGCTGAACTAAAATTAGCCATTTTCAAGTATATAGTTAAGTTAGCTATTTTCAGATATATAGTTAGGTATAATTTTCTTTCACATAGTAACTTCTTTTATAGCTGAAAATATTTGCAAATTCTGTTGTCATGTTCATTCAAGACTCCCTCATTCATGTAATAAAGATATTTGGAAGTACTTTAGAAATAAAGTGAAATTTGCATTTCTCTACTAATTAGAGATGTTGAGCATCTTTTCATGCCTTTTGGCCATCTGTATGTCTTCTTTGCAGAAATGTCTATTTAGACCTTCTGCCACTTTTTTGATTGGTTTTTTTTTCATATTGAGCTGTATGAGCTACTTGTATACTTTGGAGATTAATCCTTGTCGGTTGTTTCATTTGCAAATATTTTCTCCCATTGTACAATGGGAGAAACTACAATGAGGTATCACCTCATACCTGTCAGACTGGCCTTCATCAAAAAGTCTACAAATAATAAACGCTGGAAAGGATGTGGAGAAAGGGCACCCTCCTACACTGTTGGTGGGAATGTAAATTGGTGCAGCCACTATGGAAAGCAGTATGGAGGTTCCTTAACAAACTAAAAATAGAACTACCATATGATCCTGCAATCCCACTCCTGGGCATATATCAGGAGAAAACCATAATCCAAAAGGATACATGCACCCCAATGTTCATTGCAACACTATTTACAATAACCAAGACATTGAAGCAACCTAAGTGTCCATTGACAGATTAATGGATAAAGAGGATGTGGTATATATACATAATGGAATATTACTCAGCCATAAAAAAAGAATGAAATAAGTCAATTTGCAGAAAATGGATGGACCTAGAGATTATCATACTAAGTGAAATAAGCCAGCAAAGACAAATATCATATGATATCACTTATATGTGGAATCGAAAAATATGATATAAATGAACTTATTTACAAAACAGAAATAGACCCACAGACATAGAAAATAAACGTATGATTACCAAAGGGAAAGCAAGGGGAGGATAAATTAGAAGTTTGGGATTAAAACATACACACTACTATATATAAAATAGATAACCAACAAGGAGATACTGTATAGCACAGGGAACTATACTCAATATCCTGTAATAACCTATAATGGAAGAGAATGTAAAAAAGTGTACATATATATATATATATACATATATATGTATAACTGGATCACTTTTCTGTACATTCTAAACTAATGCAACATTATAAATCAATGATATTTCAATAAACATTTTTAAAAAAAGAAGTAAAGGTCTAGATATAGAATGAAAAATAAGAAAGTACTTCAAATGTACAAATGAGCAAGATTCTGATTTCAGGTTTCTGGTTGGCTTATAATGAAGATTGTAAACTCTTCTATGCAAGTGGCCACATTTATGTTTTTCATTACCAAGTGTCAGAAATCATGTTTCAAAAAAGTCCAAGATAGGATGCGCTCAAAAAACAAAGAAAAAGAAAAGGAAGATAGAAAGAAAGTGAGACATGATTCATATATACAAACAAAACACAAGGAAACAAAAGAGTAGGCCCTCCTTGCTGTTTAGCCTCAAGGATAGTACAGAGAACAAATGCTTTATGAAAATACAAGTTTCTCTGTTTCAGCTCTGACATACTAAATCAAACTAATCAAACTCTTAGTGTTGTGAGACGAAGGCACCAGCCTTTAAAACTAACTCCTTATCTGTGCTCATCACAATTCTCTTTAGAACCCCTTCTCAATTTTAACTTTTCCCTGGAAAATCTCTTCCATACCTGTACCAGCTATATACTTGCTGGAGTTTTATCTCCAGCTTGGATTCACTTGTGAGTACCAGATGTCATCTTCTGGTTTGTCCCCAGTGAAGTAATGACTTTCCCCTAAAATCTTGCTTTCATCTAGTTTCTTGCAGTGAATGTTTACATCATTTGTTTTAGTGCCAAAATCAGAAACTATTGATTATCTTTTCTTTTTCCGTCTTCCCTTTAATATTTAAGTAGTAAAATTTTTGTCTTATCCATTATTGGATAACTCTTGGGTTTTATGTTTAGAAAATATACTCATCCCTGAGATCAGATAAACCATGCTTCTTATTAAATGATGAAGCTTGATTGCTAAATTGTGGACCAGGGTTAGAGACCCAGGTTGCCTGAAAAGTGTCTCCACTGAGGAAAAAGCCCAAGACTATTTTATAGCAGCAAGCATAATTCAAATCATAATTAATATCAACAGAGGCTTAACTGAGCCCTTGTTAAACATAAGAACTGTAAGACGTTGAAAAGGAACCTATTCTAAAGATCTGTGGACGTCTATAAATAAAAAATAAGAAAGTCAAAAGTGTTAGAAGTCTATGGTGCCTCATCTTCTTATAATGGTTAAATCTAAGTATTGGTCAAAGTTTTCCATTTATGAAAACATAGGTTAATAGATTTTGAATAAAACAATATTTATGTTTATCTTTTTTTTACAGTCAAATTAGAATTAAGTTGCTTTCAGACACATTTTTACAGAAATTAATTATAATATTCTAGAGGCCAAAACATGCCATTTTGAAAGCCCTCATTCACTCTGCTCTTCTGAAATACTGGTAGAAGGGACTCTTGGCAAACCATGTCCTTCTTTGACAATATCACAGATTCTTCCACTTTCTTAAGTTAAATTTTCTTATTAATTTGGCTGTACTAATTACCAAGATGTCCAATCAGAAGAAAATATTTAAGGTAGTAATATGTTCTGTCACTACCTCAATACAAATGCAAAATTTTATTATTGGTACTTGCAGATGAAATTTCCTTCCCAAAACAAATACAGAATGGTAGTTATTTTTATCACCAGTTCAGAAGCAACATCTAACAGTTTATGCGTTGTGTGTGTACAGTAGTTAAGAATTTATTCTATATCAGATCACTATCTTTCCGTCCTTGTGTGCAGCTTTGATGAATACTCTAAAACAGTTTTAATTATGTAACATTTGGTACATACTAATGCAGGTTATAAAGCAAAAAAAAAAAAAAAAATAGAGCATCATCGATAGTGTGGCTTCAATGGGTATGTTATCCCACTTGAACCCACTCTTCTACTTTTCCAACATAGGTAGAACCCTTCTGAAATCTGTTTACCATTTCTTTGCTTTTAAAAAATAGTTTGATGATATGTCACTCAGCAGATTTTAAAAATTCATTCATGTGATTTCATAAAACTGTAATTCATCTATTTTCACTGTAATCTAAAATTCCATTGTGTGATTGTTCCAAATTTTTTCCCATTCTGTTGATAGTCATTTGGGTTGTCCTAAGTTTTTGCTATTAAGAGGAATAGTTATTATGAATGTTCTTGTACAGGTCTTGTGGTACATATGCATAAAGGTTCTCTATGGTGTAGATCTCAAAGTGGAATTGTTGAGTTGTAGGGAATGAGAATTTTCATACTTAAAATACAATGCCAAATTATTTTCCAAAAGGATTGTACTAATTTACACCCCTTCTAGCAACATATGAAGATTCTCATTAATCCATATCCTCACCAAAACTTATATTGTCAATTATAATATTTGTCAGTCTGGTGGGTATGACATAGTGGATCATAATAGTACTAGTTACTAATTTTCTGAATACTATGGTGGGTGAACATGTCTTCATATTTTTATTTACTATTTAGGTTTTATAAATATATATATAGTTTTTCCATTTTTACATTGGGCTATTTATCTTTTTCTTATAGATTTGTAAGAGTTCTTTATATAATCTGTATTAGTAAAGTTCAAATAAATAAATGAGCTAAAAAAGTATTTCTCTTTTTTATTTGGGGGGAAGATTTTTATAAAGTTAAAATGATTTGTTCTTTAAAAAGTCATAGCATTTTCCTATAAAACAGTAGAAATTATATAAGCAGTCAGTTCTCAGCCTAGTTTCTTCTCCTTAGTTTGAGACTTTTTATTTCAAATGCTATTTTGATTGTTTCATTATACTTTTTGGTCTGCAACAATATACTATTCCTAAGGTTGGAATGAGTTAGTTAGTTTCTGATGTCTCAATATATGTTTTTCTGCCTTTATCTGTGAATGGATTTTTTTTCCATAACTTTTGGCACACTCTTAACTATAACTGAATATTGTTTATTTTCTATTTCTTCTATGTCTCTTTCTTTAACTCTAATTAGATATATGCTAGATATCTCCATTCTATCTTAAATATATCTTAATCTTTCTTTTATATGCTCACATTTTGTCTGTGTTTCATTTTGGAATTTCTCTCTGTAAATTTTCTATTTCACAAATTCTCTCTTCAATTGTCTATAATATTTACACTAAGACATTCAGTCAATTTACAATTCAGTGATTATATTCTTAATTCTAAATTTCTATTTTGTTTTATGCCAAATCTGCCTTTCGAATTGCTTTTTATAGCCATACTTTCATCTGTCATTTTGTGATTTTATCTTGGCACTTCACACATTTTGTTTATATTTTATATTATCTAATAATTCCAATGTCTGATATCCTCGGATTCTAATCTCTTGCTGTTTCTATATATGTTTTTGACATTTGATTATAAACTCATTTTATTGATCATAACTGATAAAAATCTTAATTGCTATATTACATTCATTCTTCAAAAAAATAATTTATGATTTTTATTCAGAGTCAAAGGATGCTATCGATCTGGTATCATTTTAGTTCCCTCCAAACTTCATACTTAATTGTAGAGTTTTAGTTCCCACACTGTTCCAAACAACCAATGTTTAGCAAATACAATTATTTGCCTCAAGTCTGCCTATCTTTCAAGTTTGTATATATTAGCAAATAACTCATTAATATTGATATGATTTTTAAGTTTAAAACTTACATTTCAACATCACTATGCAATAAGCAGGTAGCAAAGAGAAGGTAAGCCGTGTCGTAACTTGTTATTAATCACAGACATATAGGCTATGTTTATATGATACTTAAACAACAGGTGGAATCTGTGACATTATTTAAACTAGTTGCCAATCTGAAGAAAAAAGTAATTACTACAAATTATTTAGTCATAGCAATTGCCATATTGAATGCCAGAGAAGAGAGTAGGATTTGCAGCTTTCTGTTCTCCAAATTAAAGCATCAAAGAAATCACTCTGTTGCTAAATACTGGCTGTTCTGCAAGTACAATAAAAACAAAAGAAAAGCAAGTGTATCTTTATTTTCCAGCCGTAATATTAGTAACTGCTTTGAATTTTAAGAATTTTAAATTATTCATTTTGCCTCAAATATACCAAGTTTCACTTTAACATTTTGTGATGGTCCTTCACTGTAGTATTCTTATCTTTAAAACAAAATACAGATATTGTACCCAGGCACTTTATTTCCAACTAACAATTCCTCTGCAGAAATATCCTTAATACTTGAGCTCTTAAAGACAACTACAGATTTGAAAACAAAACAAAACAAAACAAGACTTGGGAAGAAAAATACTTTGGTTTCCATGCTACTTCTTTCAAGCCCTTTTCTTTCTTGCATCCGTTTTTTCTTTCAGGCCTTTACAAGTCCTTTCTTCAGTTATCTTTTTAATTTTTCAATCCAAGACTGGTTTTACAAGTTCTTAGAAAAAACAGTTGAGTGTAGTGTTATCACAGGGGTAACGTTATACAAAGAACCAAACAAAATCACAGACAATTTAATCAGGTTGTCCCAAGTCATATGACACAAATTTTCTAAAAAGAAACCTTTACCAAAGAAGCATGTTTGGATTCTGTTTTCAAAACCTTGTGAACCATCGCTTGGAGTCAGCAGAGCAGGCTGTGGCTGTGGACTTCAGCACAACTATATATATACATATATGTATATACACATATAAAAGCTACATAGGTAGCTCACATGCCCTGGGCTAAACCCCTTAGCAGAGGTTATGGTCATTAGGTACTGGTTCTCCTCAATGTCCAAGGTTAATTTTATTGATGATTTCTCTTGGTAATAAGATTTAAAATAGTGCTTTTTCACTTAGGATAATAACTCAGGCCCATGTCCTGTATTGTACCATGTATGTAAGAAGAGGAACCCTGTGTGGTGGCTATGTCTCTATTTGTACTTCATAGTTAATTTGTACAACAGTGAAATAGTAAAACTGGCAGCAGTGACAGGTTGCATAGAAATGACATGTTCAACCGCTCCTACAGAGAGGCAGCCATGAGGTTGTGGGAACGAGAGACAGCAGCCCCTTGTAAAATTGCTACATATATATGCATATATATGTATATCAAGTAGTAGGCTGTATTTCAGCGAGGATTCTCTACCTTGACCCTGTGAAGTATTGACTGCATTAGTGTGGTGACTAGCATCCCACTGTCCAGAGGACAGTTGGAATTGCCTTGCTTCTCAGGAGGCGTTAGTCTCTACTGGAGGAAATGTACGTTCACCCTCCTAGGCTTCTGCTGTGAGGCTGTGCAAATGTTTTCCCTTGACAGCTCAAAAACTCCTCTAATCAATCGGGATCTCACTGCACATGGGACATTTAAATTTCAGAACAAGAAGTGTTTGTGAAGGGGTGCACAATGTTGAAAATAGGAGATACGGCCTTGGTTTTGAGTGGATACAGAAAAGGAAAGCTAAGCCATTTATTTGGTGTTAAATTATTAAAATTCCTGTCAGAAGAATAAAGTGAGTAGTACAAATCCTTCCTTTCATGGTGGGGACCAGAACGGAGCACTCTGCCTTTGTCACTGGAAAATGTTAAAATGACAACATTTAGAAAGGCTTCCGAAAACATATTGTTTAAGTTCTTGCAAGAAGAAGTGTCCAAAGAAGTGGGAACAAATTTGAAGGGCGCAAGAGGGTGAAAGAGAAAGAGAGAGAAAGGGGGGGTGGCGAGAAAGAGAGAATATCATAGATCACATGGAATGCTTAAAAAATTAAAACAAACCAGTATTTCCAAAATAATAGAAAAAAGGCAGGAGACCTTTGAAAGTTTCCATTTATTAAATGATCAAATAAACTCCATTTTGAGGAAAAAGAACAAGAAGAAAAAAGATATAAATTTAGACTTGCGAGTGCAAAAGAAACTGGAGTATTAATATGTAAATCCTCTTAAATAATATACAATTTATTTAAACTCTGCAAGGTAAACATGTATCAGTTTGGCATGGGATATGTTTCTGAGGTATTTATATTGATATATGTGATTATATTGATGCTCTTGTTTGAAAATTAGGCAATTTTCTCATATTGTTTGGTTTTATTTTTATTTGTAAATGTGATGTTTGACTGGGCACCATCCATTCATCAAAAGTACCGAGGTTTCCTATTAATTCTAGGAAGTTTTCTTCCATGGTTAGCAAGTAATCTACTGGTTATTTCCTAAAGAGTTCCATAGAAGTAGAGGGATTATTTATTATTTGCTTGCCATGTCTCAGATACCATTTTAATTATATGAGAAATATTAACATGTTTTATCTTCATAGTAATCCTATGCCATAGCTAGTGTAATTATATGAGGCACAGATTGACTAATTCACCTGTGCAAATTCACCTGGGTGCAGCTAGTGGCAAACCTACCTTCCAAGCCCATGCTCTGACGCCATGGTCTTCTGAGCTGTAAACCACTACATTGGACTGGCTAGAGGAGAACAATGAAAGAGAACCTGTATTTTCTTTTCCATTCTTATTTCAGTTTTATCTGAACTTCAAAGCTATTACAAACAAATAAAGCAAAATAACAAAAAACATTTGGAGGTCATAGCTAATAATGCCTGACAAATAATCAGACAGGTGATGTTGGGTTTCCCTGGTGGCGCAGTGGTTGAGAGTCCGCCTGCTGATGCAGGGGACACGGGTTCATGCCCCGGTCCGGGAAGATCCCACGTGCCGCGGAGCGGCTGGGCCCATGAGCCATGGCCGCTGAGCCTGCACGTCTGAGCCTGTGCTCCGCAACGGGAGAGGCCACAACAGTGAGAGGCCCGTGTACCGCAAAAAACAAAACAAAACAAAACATAAAAACAGGTGATCTTATAATGATTTTACAGGTTTGAATGACCTAAATTTTACACAAATACTCCGAAACAAGCATGATCTAGATTCGTGCTGAATTCTTTAAAAATAGTACTGCTATATTCACCGGTTGTAAATGTCCATAGGGCCCCCAACATTACTCCATGAAAAGTGATCTGAAGAGATTATATTCATTTTCTGTTACTGATTCCATTGCATTTTAATGTACCAAAAGAGATAGATTTAAGACCAGTTAATTTTTGACTTAGCCCTAGAATTAGCTTACTCCTCCCACCTCTTCAATCTGTAAAAAAAAAAAAAAAAAAAAGAAAATCAGAATAATTTAAAAAGTGTATATACAGTTGACCCTTGAACAATTCAGGGGTTAGGGATACCACCCTTCCATGAGGTCGAGAGTCCATGTATATAACTTACAGTTGGCCCTCTGTATAAGCATTTCCTCCATAACCGAAGTTCTTCCAGATCTGTGGGTCTGCCTTCACGGATTGTGTAGTAACTGTAGTATTTACAATTGAAAAAAAATCTGCATATAAGTGGACCTGTGCAGTTCAAACCTATGTTGTTCAAGGGTCAATAGAATATTATATATATATCCCATAAAATATCTTACATTACTCTAATCTAAAGATATCTGGAAGCTAGAAAAATAAAAGAAATTAAATATAGAGAAAAGAGAACATTCTATAAAAATTTGCAAACCACTCAGATTGGGGTGACACTAAAGGCCCTTTGAGGAAAAAGGCCAGGAATGCTTTCACTGTCACTTCAAGACCTACAATTATATAAGCTATTCCTTTTATTTATTTTTTAACATATTTATTGGAATATAATTGCTTTACAGTGCTGTGTTAGTTTCTGCTCTATAACAAAGTGAATCAGCTAGATGTATACATATATCCCCATATCCCCACCCTCTTGTGCCTCGCTCTCACCCTCCCTATCCCACCACTCTAGGTGGTCACAAAGCACTGAGCTTATCTCCCTGTGCTTTGTGGCTGTTTCCCACAAGCTATCTATTTTATATTTGGTAGTGTATATAAGTGAATTCTACTCTCTCACTTCCTCCCAGCTTACCCTTCCCCCTCCCCATGTCCTCAAGTCCATTCTCTATGTCTGCATCTTTATTCCTGCCCTGCCCTTAGTTTCATGAGAACCATTTCTTTTTTAGATTCCATGGATACGTATTAGCATACAGTAGTTGTTTTTCTCTTTCTGACTTACTTGACCCTGTATGACAGACTAGATCTATTCACCTCACTACAAACAACTAAATTTCATTTCTTTTTATGGCTGAGTAATATTCCATTGTATATATGCACCACATCTTCTTTATCCATTCACCTGTC
Organism: Orcinus orca; assembly: GCF_937001465.1. Lineage (NCBI taxonomy): Eukaryota > Metazoa > Chordata > Mammalia > Artiodactyla > Delphinidae > Orcinus > Orcinus orca. Next base: position 119,780,369 of record NC_064562.1, read on the forward strand.
GATAAACACTTAGGTTGCTTCCCTGTCCTGGCTATTGTAAACAGGGTTACAATGAACATTATGGTACATGTCTCCTATTGAATTGTGGTTTTCTCAGGGTACATGCCCAGTAGTGGGATTGTGGGGTCATATGCTAGTTCTATTATTAGTTTTTAAGGAACCTCCATACTGTTCTGTAGTGGTTGTATAAATTTATATTCCCACTAACAGTACAAGAGGGTTCCCTTTTCTCCACACCCTCTCCAGCATTTATTGTTTGTAGATTTTTTGATGATGGTGTGAGGTGATAACTCATTGTGCCTTTGACTTGCACTTCTCTAATGATTAGTGATGTTGCACATCCTTTTATGTATTTGTTGGCAATCTGTATGTCTTCTTTGGAGAAATGGCTGTTTAGGCCTTCTGCCCATTTTTTGATTGGGTTGTTTGTTTTTTTGATATTGAACTGCATGAGCTGTTTGTATATTTTGGAGATTATTCCTTTGTCAGTGTCTTGGTTTGCAAATATTTTGTGCCATTCTGAGGGTTGTCTTTTCATCTTATTCATGGTTTCATTTGCTGTGCAAAATCTTTTAAGTTTCATTAGGTCCCATTTGTTTATTTTTGTTTTTATTTCCATTTCTCTAGGAGATGGCTCAAAAAGGATCTTGCTGTGATTCATGTCATACAGTGTTCTGCCTATGTTTTCCTCTAACAGTTTTATAGTGTCTGGCCTTACCTTTAGGTCTTTAATCCATTTTGAGTTTATTTTTGTGTAAGGAAGTGTTCTAATTTCATTGTTTTACATGTAGCTGTCCAGTTTTCCCAGCACCACTTGTTGAAGAGGCTGTCTTTTCTCCATTGTATAGTCTTGTCTCCTTTATCAAAGATAAGGTAACCATATATGTGTGGGTTTATCTCTGGGCTTTATATACTGTTCCATTGATCTATTTTTCTGTTTTTGTGCCAGTACCATACTGTCTTGATTACTGTAGCTTTGTCATCTACTCTGAAGTAGGGAGCCTGATTCCTCCAGCTCCATTTTTCTTTCTCAAGACTGCTTTGGCTATTTGGGGTCTTTTGTGTTTCCATACAAATTGTGCATTTTTTGTTCTAGTTTTGTGAAAAATGCCATTGGTAGTTCAATAGGGATTGCATTGAATCTGTAGATTGCTTTGGGTAGTATAGTAATTTTCACAATGTTAATTCTTCCAATCCAAGAACATGATATATCTCTCTATCTGTTTGTATCATCTTTAATTTCTTTCATCAGTGTCTTATGGTTTTCTGCATGCAGGTCTTTTGTCTCCTTAGGTAGGTTTATTCCTAGGTTTTTTATTCTTCTTGTTGCAATGGTGAATGGGATTGTTTCCTTAATTTCTCTTTCTGGTCTTTTGTTCTTAGTGTATAGGAATGCAAGTGATTTTTGTGCATTAATTTTGTATCCTGCTACTCTACCAAATTCATTGATTAGCTCTAGTAGTTTTCTGGTAGCATCTTAAGGAATCTCTATATATAGCATCATGTCATCTGCAAACAGTGACAGTTTTACTTCTTCTTTTCCAATTTGGATTCATTTCATTTCTTTTTCTTCTCTGATTTCTGTGACTAAAACTTCCAAAACTATGTTGAATAACAGTGGTGACAGTGGGAAACCTTGTCTTGATCCTGATCTTAGAGGAAATGTTTTCAGTATTTCACCATTTAGAATGATGTTGTCTGTGGTTTTGTCACATATGACCTTTATTATGTTGAGGTAGGTTCACTCTATGCCTACTATCTGAATAGTTTTTGTCATAAATGGGTGTTGAAATTTGTCAAAAGATTTTTCTGCATCTATTGAGATAACCATATGGTCTTTTATTTTTCAATTTGTTAATATGGTGTATCATATTGGTTTGTGTATATTGAAGAATCCTTGCATTCCTGGTATAAACCTCACTTGATCATGGTGTATAATCCTTTTAATGTGCTGTTGGATTCTGTTTGCTAGTACTTTTTTGAGGATTTTTGCATCTATGTTCATAAGTGATATTGGCCTGTAGTTTCCTTTTTTTGTGACATCTTTGTCTAGTTTGGTATCAGGGTAATGGTGGCCTCGTAGAATGATTTTGGGAGTGTTCCTCCTGCTGCTATATTTTGGAAGAGTTTGAGAAGGTTAGGGGTTAGCTCTTCTCTAAATGTTTGATAGAATTTGCCTGTGAAGCCATCTGGTCCTGGGCTTTTGTTTGTTGGAAGATTTTTAATCACAGTTTCAATTTCAGTGCTTGTGATTGGTCTGTTCATATTTTCTTTTTCTTCCTGGTTCTGTCTCGGAAGGTTGTGCTTTTCTAAGAATTTGTCCATTTCTTCCAGGTTGTCCATTTTATTGGCATATAGTTGCTTGTAGTAATCTCTCATGATCCTTTGTGTTTCTGCAGTGTCACTTGTTACTTCTCCTTTTTCATTTCTAATTCTATTGATTTGAGTCTTATCCCTTTTTTTCTTGATGAGTCTGGCTAATGGTTTATCAATTTTGTTTATCTTCTCAAAGAACCAGCTTTTAGCTTTATTGATCTTTGCTATTGTTTCCTTCTTTTCTTTTTCATTTATTTCTGATCTGATCTTTATGATTTGTTTCCTTCTGTGAACTTTGGGGTTTTTTTGATTTTCTTTTCCTAATTGCTTTAGGTGTAAAGTTAGGTTGTTTATTGGAGATTTTTCTTGTTTCTTGAGGTGGGATTTTATTGCTATAAACTTCCCTCTTAGAACTGCTTTTGCTGCATCCCATTGCTTTTGCGTTGTCGTGTTTTCATTGTCATTTGTTTCTAGGTATTTTTTAATTTCCTCTTTGATTTCTTCAGTGATCTCTTGGTTACTTGGTAGCATATTGTTTAGCCTCCATGTGTCTGTATTTTTACAGTTTTTTTCCTGTAATTGATATCTAGTCTCATAGCGTTGTGGTCAGAAAAGTTACTTGATATGATTTCAATATTCTTAAATTTAGCGAGGCTTGATTTCTGAACCAAGATATGATCTATCTTGGAGAATGTTGCATGAGCACTTGAGAAGAAAGTGTATTCTGTGGTTTTTTGATGTAATGTCCTATATACATAAATTAAGTCCATCTGGTCTAATGTATCATTTAATGCTTCTGTTTCCTATTTATTTTCATTTTAGAAGATCTGTCCATTAGTGAAAGTGGGCTGTTAGTCCCCTACCATTATTGTTTTACTGTTGATTTCCCCTTTTATGGCTGTTAGTATTTGCCTTATGTATTGAGGTGCTCCTATGTTGGATGCATAAATATTTACAATTGTCATATCTTCTTCTTGGATTGATCCCTTGATCATTATTCAGTGTCCTTGTCTCTTGTAATAGTCTTTATTTTAAAGTCTACTTTGTTTGCTATGAGTATTGCTACTCCAGCTTTTTTTTGATTTCCATTTGCATGGAGTATCTTTTTCCATCTCTTCACTTTCAGTCTGTATGTGTCCCTAGGTGTGAAATTGGTCTCTTGTAGACAACATGTACATGGGTCTTGTTTTTGTATCCATTCAGCCAGTCTGTGTCTTTTGGTTGGAGCATTTAATCCATTTACATTTAAGGTTGTTATCGATATGTATGTTCCTATTACCATTTTCTTAATTGTTTGGGGTTTGTTACCTTAGGTCTTTTCCTTCTCTTGTGTTTCCTGCCTAGAGAAGTTCCTTTAGCATTTGTTGTAAAGCTGGTTGGGTGGTGCTGAATTCTCTTACCTTTTGCTTGTCTGTAAAGATTTTAATTTCTCTGTCACATCTGCATGAGATCCTTGCTGGGTAGAGTAATCTTGGTTGTAGGTTTTTCTCTTCCATCACTTTAAATATGTCCTGCCATTCCCTTCGTACTTGCAGAGTTTCTGCTGAAAGATTAACATTATGTGCATTCCCTTGTATGTTATTTGTTGCTTTACCTTTGCTGCTTTTAATATTTTTCTTTGTATTTAATTTTTATAGTTTCAGTAATATGTGTCTTGGCGTGTTTCTCCTTGGATTTATCCTGTATAGGACTCTCTGCACTTCCTGGACTTGATTGACCATTTCATTTCCCATGTTAGGGAAGTTTTCAGCTATAATCTTTTCAAATATTTTCCCAGTCCCTTTCTTTTTCTCTTCTTCTTCTGGGACCCCTATACTTTGAATGTTGGTATGTTTAATGTTGTCCCAGTGGACTCTAAAACTGTCCTCAATTCTTTTCATTCTTTTTTTTTTATTCTGCTCTGCAGTAGTTATTTCCACAATTTTATCTTCCTGGTCACTGTCTGTTCTTCTGCCTCAGTTATTCTGCTAATGATTCCTTCCAGAGAATTTTTAATTTCATTTATTGTGGTGTTCATCATTGTTTGTTTGCTGTTTAGTTCTTCTAGGTCCTTGTTAAACGTTTCTTGTATTTTCTCCATTCTATTTCCAAGATTTTGGATCATCTTTATTATCATTACTCTGCATTCTTTTCCAGGTAGAATCCCTATTTTCTTTTCATTTGTTAGGTCTGGTGGGTTTTTACCTTGCTCCTTAATCTGCTGTATATTTCTCTGTTTTCTCATTTTGTTTAACTTACTGTGTTTGGGGTCTCCTTTTCGCAGGGTGCACGCTTGTATTTACCATCATCTTTGGAGTCTGCCCCCCATGGGTGAGGTTGTTTCAGTAGCTTGTGTGGGTTTTCTGGTGGAGGGGACTGGTGCCTGTGTTCTGATGGGCAGGGCCGCATTTGGTGGTGTGTTTTGGGATGTCTCTGAACTTAGTATGATTTTAGACAGCCTCTCTGCTAACGGGTGGGTTTGTGGTCCTGTCTTGCTAGTTGTTTGGCAGGGGGCATCCATCACTGGAGCTTGCTTGCCATTGGGTGGAGCTGGGTCTTACCATTGAGATGGAGATCTCTGGGAGAGCTCTCACCAATTGATATTACATGGGGCCAGGAGGTCTCTGGTGGGCCAATGTCCTGGGCCAGCTCTCCCACCTGGAGGCTCAGGCCTGACATCCAGCCAGAGCACCAAGTCTGTGCCAGCCCCACAGTTTGGAAGAAAAAAAGGAAAAAAACCCCAAAAACTGAACAGATAGAACCCCAAACCAAATGGGAAAAGCAAAACTAAACAGACAAGGTCACACAAAGAAACACACACGTACACACTCACGAAAGAGAAAAAAGAATAAAAAAATTTTTTAAATAAAAAAGTTAAAATAAAACAAAAATGAAGAGAGCAACCAATCCAATAAACAAATTCACCAATGCTAACAAGCTCTAAAAACTAAACTAATGAAAACATAAAAACCAGAAACAAATCAGACGCAGAAAGCAAACCCAAATCTACAGTTGCTCCTAAAGTCCACTGCCTCAATTTCAGGAACATTTGTTGTCTATTCAGGTATTCCACAGATGTGGGGTTCATCAAGTTGAGTGTGGAATTTAATCCACTGCTCCTGAAGCTGCACGGAGAAATTTCCGTTTCTCTTCTTTGTTTGCACAGCTCCTGGGGTTCAGCTTTTGTTTGGAACCGCCTGTGTATGTAGGCTGCTCTCAGGCAACTGTTCCTTTCCAGAAAGGACGGGGTTAAAGCAGCGACTGATTAGGGGTCACTTGCTCACTCAGGCTGGGGAGAGGGAGGGATACAGTAGTCATAATTGGAATGCGGGGTGAGCCTGCGACAGCAGAAGCTGGCGTGACTTTACAACAGCCTGAGGAGTGCTATGTGTTCTTCCAGTGGCAGGCTGCACAGGCTCCTGGGGGAGTGTGGGTAGTGATCTGTGCTTGCACACAGGATTCTTGGTGGCAGTGGCAGCAGCATTAGCATTTCATGCCCATCTCTGGGGTCCAAGCTAATAGCTGTGGCTTGTGCCTGTCTCTGGAACTTGCTTAGGTGGTGCTCTGCCTTCCATGGATGCATGGAGCAGGAATCCCCTTTCCTTGTGCACCTGGAAACATTGGTCTCTTGCCTCTTAGGCAGGTCCAGACACTTTCCCTAACTCCCTCCCAGCTAGCTGTGGGACACTAGCCCCCTTCAGGCTGTCTTCATGCAGCCAGCATCAGTCCTGTCCGTGGGGTCTTGACCTCTGAAACCCGAGCCTCAGCTCCCAGCTCCCACCTTCCCTGGAAGGTGAGCAGACAAGCGTCTCAGGTTGGTGAATGCTGGTTGGCATCCATCATCTGTGCGAGAATCTCTCCACTTTGCCCTCTGCACCCCTGTTGCTATGCTCTCTTCCGTGGCTCCAAAGTTTTCCCCCCGCCCACCCACCATTTCCACCAGTGAAGGGGCTTCCTAGTGTGTGGAAACTTTTCCTCCTTCACATCTCCCTCCCAGTGATGCAGGTCCCATCCCGATTCTTTTGTCTCTGTTTTTTCTTTTTTCTTTTGCCCTACTCATGTACGTGGGGATTTTCTTGCCTTTTGGGATGTCTGAGGTCTTCTGCCAGAGTTCAGTAGGTGTTCTGTAGGAGTTGTTCCACATGTAGATGTATTTCTGATGTACTTATGGGGAAGAAGGTGATCTCTGCGTCTTACTCCTCTGCCATCTTGAAAGTCTCCAAGCTATTCCTTTTAGATCTTGATGTCCAATCCTTTAATCATCTTCAAGACCCTCCTATTTATCTTCCCAAATACTCTGCTTAATTTTTGCAGGTTGAAGCCTTGCTGCTTTCTTATTGGAAGCCTCTTTTGATTTCCTATTCAAACTATGTTAAAAAATCTACTCTTTCAGCAAAAGCTTTCTGTGAATAACTTCTTACATTTTTTTATTCTGAATTTTTGCTACAACCCACATTTTATATCTATTTTACTAATAAATATGAAATGTTTCCTTGTAGTTTGTTTAGTCTTAGCTTTTTCACATATCAATTAGTTTTATTCTATATCATATGCCTGAAAATGTCACTGTTTATTTGCAGCAGTTTTCATTAGAAACTACTAAAAATTAATAATGAAAATTCAAAAATGTCAATAAATATAGGTATATTTTTTCATGGTTTTTAAAATTACTGCTGTTTTATTAAGTTTGTATGTAAAGTTTAGCCTAATACAAAACACAATAATCTGTTTTCTTTTACTAATTCAACAAATCTCTATTGAGAGCCTGCTATATGGCATGCAGTGATTTAGGTTCTGAGAATAGAGTGGGAAACAAAATAAGTTTTAGTTTGGGGAAAGGGGTAGCCAATTAGGAAAAGCAAATGGAGCTGGATCTTTACTTCAGTTTTCACCACCACCCCCACCCTCCCTAAATTGGAACTGGTCAACATTTTAAATGGAAAAAATAAAAGCATAAAGGTGCTAAAAAAAGGCTATTTGAATTAAAATATAATCTTATGTTAGACAAAATTATAATAGCTGTAATATATAGAGATATCTTAAAATTACATAAGAAAAAATCAATTCAGAATGAGCATAGCATATAAGCAGGAGATTCAAAGAAATGCACAAAGCAAAGATACATTTTAAAATATGTTTTGAAAACAGGCAAAGGGAATTTAGCCCTCAAGAAAATACTAGCAAACCAAATTCCCAACAAATAAAAATGATTGTATACTATGCCCAGTTGAGATTTATCCCAGGAATTCCAGGTTGGTTTACCATTTGCAAATCAATTAATAGAATATACCATATCAATAGAATAAAAGATAATATAATGTAACCTTCTCAATAGATGCAAAATAGCATTTAAAAAAATACAGCACCCTATTATGTTAAAAACATTCAGCATACTAGGACTAGAAGGGAACCACCTCTATCTAATAAATGGCATCTACAAAAAAAAAACAAAAAAACAAAAAACAAAAACAATAGCAGCTATCATACTTAATAGTGAAAGACTGAATGTCATTCCCTTAAAAGTCAGGAGTAAGGCAAGGATGTCCACTCTAGCCATTTCTATTCAGCACTGGAGGTTCTAGGAAGGACAATGAAAGAAAGAAAGAAAGAAAGGAAGGAAGAAAGAAAGAAAGAAAGGAAGGAAGGAAGGAAGGAAGGAAGGAAGGAAGGAAGGAAGGAAGGAAGGAAGGAAGGAAGAAAGAAAGGGGAAGGGGAAAGGGAAGGGAGGAGAAGAAAAGAGAAAAGAAAAGGAAAGGAAAAGAAAGAAGAAAGGAAGGAAGGAGGGAGGGTAGGAAAGAAGGAAGGTGGAGAGAGAGAGAAGGCATTCAGATTGGAAAGAAAGCAGTAAAACTATTTATAATTTTAGATAACATGATTTTATATATAGAAAACCATAAGGGATCCCCACACACACACACACAAAATTAGAACAAATAAGCATGTTCAGCAATATTTCAGGGTGTAAGATCACTATACAAAACCCAAATGTATTTCCATACACCAGCAATTAATAGCCTCAAAATAAAATTCAGAAAATAATTCCATTTATAATAGCATAAAAAGAGTAAAATTTAGGAATAAGTTTAACAACGGAAGTGAAAACCTGAAACTACAAAATATTGTTGAAAATAATTAAAGAAGATGTAAATAAATGGAAAGATATCCTATGTTCATGGGTTGGGAGACTTACTATTTTTTAGATGGTAATATTCCCGAAATTTATCTACAGATTAAATGTAATCACTTTCAAATATCCAGCTGGGTTTTTGCAGAAATTGGCAAGCTGATTGTAAAATTCATACTGCTGTGCAAGTGGCAGCAAAGAGCCAACACAATCTTGAAAAAGTTGAAAGACACACTTCTCAAATTTCAAAACTTAACATAAAGCTAAAGTAAGCAGGACAGTATAGTACTACCATGAGGATAGACATATGGATCAAAGGTATAGAATTGAGAGTTTTGAAATAAACCCTTAATTTATGGTCAAATTATTTTTAACGAGTGCCAAAACAGCTCAATGTGAAAAGAATAGTCTTTACAACAAATGGTACTGGGACAACTGGATAGCCACATGTGAAAGCATTAATTTGGACCCCTTCTTTACACTCTACACAAAAAATAACTCAAAATGGATCATAGGTCTACATATAAGTTCCTTGAATAGGATGATTTTTTCTATTTTTACCACTGCCGTAAATTCAAGTTGGCTGGTACCACATGAAATTATGAAACAAACTAACAAACAAACAAGTCTAATGGAAAGATGATTTACTCTCAAGTGAAAATTAAGTTTCACAATAACAGTATGTAAAATATGCTATATCTGGATAGGTGAGTGTATATATGGATGGAATATTTCTGAAATAACAGTCAAGGAAACATTATGACCATTTACAACTTAAAAGTATGGCTACAAGTAAATTAATTAGAAGTCATTTTGAATTACAGTGACAAAAATGTAAGCCAAACTGTTAAGTGAAGTGAGGAGTGTGACTTTTTCAATGTATAAACCTATCAGAAGAAAAGGCAAATGTGCTGGCCTGGGGATATTGGAAATCATAGACTCAAATGAATCCAGAATTTTTTCTGTCTGCCTCTTAAAAAGAATCTGAAACTTTCTCATATATTAACATAATTATATCAAATTAACTTTAATCACAAGGGACGGTAAATCTAAACCTGGGTTTACTCTCTTATGAACTCATGGCCACTAGCTAAAGTCATACAGATATAAAGTTTATGACTGTGTGCTCAGCCTCTGAGATAGTCATTTGACCAAGGAGGCTAAAGTACTATGTTTGATTTTGTTTGGGTGATATGCCCACAAATATGGCTGTGGAGGAGAGGTCTGCTACTAGAAGATGAAGAGGAGGAATGTTGAGTGGAAAATAACGCATATAATCTAAAGATAGCTGACAGTGAGAAAATATAAGCCTTTTTGTATTATTTTAGGGTTCTCCATATACCCCTGTATCACCTTAATCAAAAAAATAAAGAACAACCTATAATGGAAAAGAATCTAAAAAACTGTGTGTGTGTATATATATATTTTATATATATATATAACTGAATCACTTTGCTGTATACCTACAATTGACACAATGTTGTAGATCAACTATATTTCAATGAAAATTTTAAAAAGAACATTATATAAGTAAGAATATAAATATATAATATTTGCCATGCTAAATTAGCAAGATATAGATCCAAACCCTTGCTAATCCTGCTTATATTAAATTCAATATGAAATGGCAAAAAAGTGAATAATTTCCTTGGGTATTTCTGCCAGGAATATATTTATTGGTGTCACACAGTGGGATGACACTGCATTTTGCCTCACAATGTCCACACTGTGAAGGCCCTGATCCTGGCAGTAAAGGAGTTTTTGTTTTTGGTTTTACTCCATAATTCCACTCTCTAGGAACTCTTTTGTCCATAGATTTTCTAAGCTCCTAGATTCTTTTCCTGGAAGTTTCTTACCTTTCCACTAGCTTTCTTGACTCCATCTAAAAGTGGGAGTTGATGAATATGCTCCACTTGGGGGATAGACAACTTTCCAATTTCAGCTTGAGAAAGATTAAAGACCTAAGGGTTTCTTTAAGTCTTAAATACTCAAATTCATTTTATCAATACCTTTTTCTTCAAATATTTGGTTTTGTAACTATTTTTCTTCCAGTCAGTTCAGTGTGTCAGTATCCATATCCCAGATTCATTTGGAGATATCTGTTCCACATCCACTTTCTTTGCCTTCTTTTACTTTCTCATCCTTATTTCCCCACCTCCTTAATGATGGCTACCTTGTGGTTTCAGGCTTGAAAGAAAACACCACACCCTTGATTGGAGTTATTATTATTATTATTATGCTTCACTTTATTGCACTTTGCAGATACTGTGATTTTTTTTTAATTGGGGTATAGTTGTTTTACAATGTTGTGTTAGTTTCTACTGTACAGCTAAGTGAAATAGAGTTCCCTGTGCTATACTGCATCAACTGAGAAAGTCTATTGAGTATTTATTGATCAAAGACTTTTTTATCCCATAAAAAAAATATTTTCCAGCCGGTCAAGCCTCTGAGTTTGAATGACTTTCTCTGTTTCTAGTTCTGCTTATGACTTGGTTAATTCTTTCTTAATGATGTTTCTTTATTTTTAATAGTTTGCCAAACACAGTGAACAGTAGTCAACACAAGAAGCAGTCTGCCTCCCATGTTGCATTAGGCAGTTGTTTTACTGTTGCGCTTGGGCATAAAATGGGTTGCCATCTTTTGAGCTTCTAATTGGTTTCTCCACTGCTTTTGCCAATTGCTACAACAATGCCACATATTTTTAAAAAGTAGGGCAGCATTTAACTTCAAGTTAGCAAGGACAGGATAGGCTTACTACAAGAACAAATAAACCTTAAAAATTGGTAGCTTAAAACAAAAAAAAAGACTTTTTCTCTCTTACCTCATGATCTAGTGTGAATCCATCTTATGGTGATGCAATCTGGACCATGACGGCTCCAAGTTCACGGAGCAGAGAGAGTGAAATGAAGGAAGTGCATGAGTTTTTCACTTCCTCTGTGTGGAAATGACATTCTTCACTTCTGTTCACATTTCCTTTGCCAGAACTAGTGGAATGGGCCTTATAAAGAAATATAAGGATATTTGAGGATTACAAACAACTTTTTCATGTCTCTAATAATGATAAATTTTCTAGAAAATTTCTCTTCTTTTTCCCAAGAATTTCTATATTCTTTTTCTTTTTAATTTTACAGAATCATTTCTATTCTCAATGTTCCTATAAAACAGTATTCCCTGTGTAATCATAACCCCATACTCAGTGGTTTCTTTTTACATTAGTGATGGGAACATAGAAATCAAATAAGAAATTGCTACTGACTTCCCCTTCTGCACCATCTACATTTTCTCTAGAGAGAATAGTTATACCTAAACCAGTTCTCCCTGGAATCCTGACTCTTTCTATTTCATTCCTATCCATTTGTGTGTTACTCTCAGTAAATCTTCAGGGAGTCATCTGTAATGTAAGGAAAGACCATGAGACTTGACCTGAGAATTATCCTAAAGATCTAGTGTAGCTCACCAGATCTGTTAACACTGGAGAAATCATTCAATTTCTGTAAGTCTTAAAGTTCTTTTCCTTAGAATGAGAATAATTATTTCAGTAAATGGGATATTGTGGGTTTAAGAAAGATAATGTAGATAAAAGTGCTACATATTCTGTAAAACACTGTATAAAAGCAGACATTTTAAAAAATAAACAATAGTATTACATACGTGTAGTTTAGTTGGCCAATTAAAGACAATATTAAAATCATTGCCTGCATATGTAAAATTTGCCATAGTGATTTTTATAACAGTTTTATTGAGATAAAATTTGCATATTATAAAACTAACCCTTTTTTAAGAGTACAATTCAGTTGTTTTGTTTTTAATGTATTCATAGAGCTGTGCAACCATCACCACTATCTAGTTTTAGAACGTTTTCATCTTCCCCAAAAGAAATCCCATTCTCATTTGTAGTCATTTCTCATTCCCCACTGGCAACTACTAATCTACTTTCTGTCTGTACGGATTTGCCTGTTCTGGACATTTCATATAAATGGAATCATACAATATGTGCTCTTTGTGACTAGCTTCTTTCACTTAGCATTATTGCTAAGAATCTGTCAAATTGACAATTGCTAAGTAGAGCACAGGGTGCCTGATGGTGGAGGGAACAGTGGTTGCAACGGTGTTGCGGTCAACAGTGACCACAGGAGAAACTGAAATAGAAAATCTGTTACTCACAGGTCTTGAAGGAAGTACTCAACAGACCTCACAGGTCCACTTAGGGAGATCGAGGCAGGGTGCAGACAGAAAGAATGATAGGACCTGGGGTACATGCTTTTATTAGACTCCCTGGGTGGAGTGTATGGTGCTTCTTGGGCTAAGGGCAAATTGGTCAATTCAAACTAGAAAAGCCCCCAGAGGTCTTATCTAAGAGGCGAATAAGGTGAAGGCCCTGGAAGCAGGGGAGACTTGATCACCGGAAACGCTGGAGGAATCATATCAGGAACTTACATTTGCCTGCGACTCAGTGGGCTGCTATCTAGGGCATGCACTTGGCATGTACTTGGGAATGAGGGGCTAGTGTCAGTTTAAGGTCCTCACAGGCTACAAAAATATGGGTGCCGAGTCACCAATACCATGGAGTAGTTTAGCTAAACTCTGAACAATTATGTTTTCAAGGTTCATCTATGCTGAAGCATGTTAGAATAACTACTGGAGGAAAGTGCCAGAAGTTAGAGTAGATCAATCTGTAAATTAGAGACAAAATTTCTCTTTTGGCTACATAGCTAGTTCTGTGTCTTTTAAACCATCTCACTTCTCAGATTTCTTCTATTATACCTTAAGTTCTTAAACTGTTATTTGTGTGGAATTGGGAATGGGCCAAATGCTAATTGCTGTGTAATTCCCAGCAGGATTGAAAGCCGCTAACACATTCTGACATCTCTCAGGCTGGACTTAAAAAGAAAAAAAAAGTTCAATTTATATTACTCATTCCAAGATGTGTTATTTTTGACCAAGTATATTTGAAGTTATTTGTTATAACTTTAGGACTCGTGAGGAGGGAACAAATATTTTTCATTTTGTAAATCAAGGAAATAAAATAATAAATAGTTATACAAATGGGAGGTTGAGAATTTATAAAGAACCTGCATATTTAAATTTTTAATTTTCTAAGGCTTCAAAATAAGACAAAAATTGTCTTATCTTTTCTGACATCTTGCTAACATTGTCTATTAACTACTCCTAAAGCAGATGGATTTTCCTTTGCTGATTCAATTTGATTTACCACCAAAAGCTCAGAGACAGAATCTGTGGGGTTCAGGCTAAAAAAAAAATGTTGCCTATTTGCTATGGAATTTTGATTCTCTGTAATAATGAATTGATTCTTCTTTCAAAAAATATCTGGAAATTCCTTATTGCTCTCCTTTTTTGCTGTGACTTTAATTATTTAACTTTTGCCATCCTCTTATGTGACTCCCTGCTTTTGTTAATTTAGTATACAATATACAATAAATTTAATATATAATATACAATAAATTTAATATATAATATATACCTTAAGGATTTTAAAATGTGAGAAAACTATTTATTAGGATTTAATATTATGTGACAGTATGCAAAGAAAATTTTATTTTAATAAAATGTCACACATGTAGTTGGGAAGTTTTGATGGATACAAAAATGGAGAGATGTGTGCCATTTGTCTTAACAATGCTTTTCTTATTTGGATGGATAACTCCCCCAAAAGCCCAGAACCTATGAGATCAATTCCAGATAAAATAAAATGCACGCATCAGGCAAGGATAGCATCGAATCCTTTTCTTTTTTGTAATTATTGAAAAGCTAGTTTAGCTAACAGAAAGGCCATATCCAAACCTGAACTAGATATAACGTTTTCAAAGAGTTGGAGAGTTTTTTCCCTTCACTATATAAAGGTATAGTCACGCATCTTGGTTTCAGTAAGAGATACAACTGGGAATAATTTGAAACACCATGAGTAAGGTAGTTTCTGAGATATTTATATCTTAAACCCAAACCTGGAAGTACTAAAACTCCTATGGGAAAAGTCTGGTATTTTACAATTTTCTCTGGAGTGATATACAGAATTATTTCAATTTAAATCATCTGGCGGTGGGGAGGGAGGAACTATATTTTTTCCCTCACTTTCAAGAGTAATTTTTATATTTTAATGCCTAAAATAATCAACTGCTGATAAAAGACCTTGCTGGCTAAGCATTTTTATATTTAACCTAAGTTCTCAAAGTTTAAGTTCAGCATTCAGTCCCTGTAATGTCATTTGAGTGTAATGAGGTTAACAAAGATTTGAATGGAACTATCTGAATTCATTATGAAATAACTCACTATTTCTTCTATCAAATGAATACCAAAGAGAAGCAGATAGCATTCACAGAATAACACGTCAATAATAAATGCCTTAGAGAATTTGTAGGATCTTGTTTCATTATGTTAGATTTGGAAGGGTTGGTTTGTTTGTAGCCACTGGTAAATACAGCAGCTAGAATATGGGCTGAATCAATTATTTTAGCATGTTGAGAGTTCAGTTTTGTGTTGTTTTTCCCTAAGTATTTCACGAAGCACTGCAGAATATCTATTCAGCATATATTTCTTAAAAGTTACTAAGTTTAAGCACTCAAAAGATATTTTCAAGAACACAGTGAAAAGTAAGGCATGAGACCCTTTTCTGCAGGCAAGGTAAAGCAATATGATAAATCCATCTACCCAGAACATACTAGAACTGTTAAAATCATTCAAAACAAAGAGATTCCTTCTGGTTGGATAGTCGATTTTCCAGAAGACTTCTGGAAGAAGTAAAATATTGACTAAGGCCTTAAGTTTCTGCGGCTACTATTTCTATGAATGGAACTGACACAAAAAGTGTTTTTAAGGAAAAGATAAGAGTGCTGAGATATGAAAATAACTAAGTATGGGTTTAAAAAGTGGCATTATAGGGCTTCCTTGGTGGCGCAGTGGTTGAGAGTCCGCCTGCAGATGCAGGGGACACGGGTTGGTGCCCCGGTCCGGGAAGATCCCACATGCCGTGGAGCGGCTGGGCCCGTGAGCCATGGCCGCTGAGCCTGCGCGTCCAGAGCCTGTGCTCCGCAACAGGAGAGACCACAACAGTGAGAGGCCCACGTACCGAAAAAAAAAAAAAAAAAAAAAAGTGGCATTATAGTCCATTCAAAGGAAATGGTTTTAAGGACCATGGGCAATTTTGAATAGAAGCATTAATCGTTCCTGACTATGGTTTTGGGCAATTAATTTTTTTAATATAAGAACTGCAGTCTAAGAAAAACTGTTAAATTATAATTCTTAGATGCCAGATGCCATCTATATTTTTGTAGCTAATATGTCTTCTTTATGCTTATGACCCCCAAATCTAAACTTACAGATCTGACCCCTCTCCAGATAGCATCTCAGTGTCTTCTAGTTTGTAGGTGCTCAATAAACATTTATTGGGAATTAATGAGTAGATAAACAAATGACTGAATAGTGAATAAATGCACTTGAAGTGGAAAGTAAGTTAAGGGCTGTGTTTCAGGATGAGATGGGAGAAAGAAAAGTAATGTGTAAAGCATTCACTTTGTGTTACTGGAGAGTTATTTTGTTGATAAGGAAAATACCTAATTATAATTCCTACTCCATTTTGATGCTTCCTTTTACAGCAAAATTTATTAAAGTGGTTGCCATGAAATCACTGCCTATACTTCCTGGTTTCTGAGTCTAACCTCAACTCACATCTGTTGGGTTCTTATTGGCCCCACTTCATTGAGAATTTGCCAAGATTCCTACTTATCTCCATGCTGCCAAATCTAATGTTTTTAACTCATCTTATTATCCTATCAAAAGTATCTGAGACCTGTTCTTCTAGAAACACTTTGTCCCTTCGTCTAGTTTTGTCATCTCATGTCACTCTGATTGTCCTCCTATATCCCTGACCACTCTTTCTAGGTTCCTCATTTTCTTGTCTTTTACCCTTAGTTTTGACAGCGTCACATTGCTATGCGCCACACCTCTTTTTCTCTTGAGATACATCCTCTCTTGATGATTGAATCTAGACCTGTGGCTTTAAAGAGCATCTCTATACTTATGATTCCAAAATCTAAACCTACAAATCTGAATTCTTCCCAGAAATTCAAAAATGTACATATCCAACTCACTGCATGACACAACCATGGGATATAAACAAACATCGTGGTCTCAAAACTCCTCATTTACCCCATCAAAGGTATTTGCACTGTCTTCTCTAGCTCTGTGAGTGTTACCACAATCAGCCCAGCTGTGCAAGTTTCACATTTATGGTTTTTCCTTGAGAGTTATTTTTATTTCACTCCCTAAGTCCAACTAATGAGCATCTTCTCTCAATTCTAATTCCAAAAACTTCCCAAACCCATTTGCTTCTTTTCATATCTACTATTACTACTCTTGTCCAACCTACCATCATCTTTCACTTAAATTACTGTAAGTTAACTCATAACTGACTTCCTCGATTTTGTTATTCTTACACCAAAATTCACTGTCCATACAGTAATCACAAAAAGAGTTTTAA
Source organism: Orcinus orca (assembly GCF_937001465.1). Classification (NCBI taxonomy): domain Eukaryota; kingdom Metazoa; phylum Chordata; class Mammalia; order Artiodactyla; family Delphinidae; genus Orcinus; species Orcinus orca. The sequence goes on from NC_064562.1 coordinate 119,797,282, forward strand.
AATCATATGCAGTTATTGTAGTCCCCAATGTTTCATGCATTTGTTTCTATCTCTGCTATAATAAATTATCATAAAATCAGTGGATTAAAACAAGACAAGTGTATCATCTTACAGTTCTGTGTGAGAACTTTTAACACAAGTCTCCCTGGACTAAAATAAAAATATTGGCAAGGCTACCTTCTTTTCTGGAGGCTCTAAAGGAGCTCCATTTCCTTGCCCTTTCTAGCTTCTAAAGGCCACCCCCATTCCTTGGTTCATGGTCTCTTCCTCCTTCAGAGCCATCAGCATTGTGTCTGTTTGTGTCTTTTTTCATAGCCATATCTTCCTCTGACTCTCTCCTTCTGCCTTGCTCTTCCTGTCAAGGATGCTTGGAATTATACCAAATAATGCAGGATTATCTCCCTACCTTGGGGTCAGCTGATGATCAACCTTAATTCCATTTGCAGCCCTAATTCCCTTTGCCATGTAATGTAACATATTCACAGTTTCTACGGATTAGGATGTGGGCCTCCTCGAGGGTCCATTATTCTTCCTCACACAGCATTGCATTAGAATAAAATATAAAGCTTTTACTCTACCTTCTAAAGCCCTATTTTATTTAGACTTTCCTTACTATCTCCAAATTACTCCCTTCATACAACTATCCCAGCCACATTGTCTTTCTATTCTTCAGGTAGGACAAACAAAATCCACCTTAGGCCCTCCACCTTCCACACTAGCTGTTTCTCTGGTTGGATGCCCTACTCTACCTTCGCATAGCTGACTCCTTCTTACTGTTTACATCTCACTTTAAATTCTGCTTTTTCAGAGATGGTTTACTAAACCAACACATATAAAGGAACTGTCCATATATTATCACACCATTAAATACAAATTCTTTATCAATCTCTGCTATTTTTCTGGTTTATGAATTTATTTTTGTGTTAATTAACTTCTCTCAAACATACACACATACACACACACACACACACACACACACACACACACACACACACACCCAGGCACACAATTCTGTGCTCTAGTACAGGTGTTGGCAAACTCCTTTGCTTATTCAAAATTCCTCAGTGACCTACTTAATTTTAAAACTGAGTTCGGAGGGAATCTCTTTTTCACAAAGCCTTCTCTGACTGCTCTAGACCTTAAGATATCTTTCCCATTTATTCCAGCAGTACCCTATGTATATTTTAGTCATCACTTTTCATTGCATTAAAATTTTCTTATTATAGGATTAATACCATAATAGTATGCAAACACATTAAGATTATAAATAGTACTTTATTTATTTTTGTGTCTCTGACACCTAATCTATTTCTAGCCCATAACGGATATACAATAAATGTCTGTTGAACAACTGTGGACTTGTTCTCTTAGCCATGTTTCCTCGAGTCTTCTCAGTGGAAGTTTATCATGCACTGGTGTCACTAGGACAAGAGGCCATGTCAACCATTCTTTCTAGGTCCTCATTTGCTTTTTGTTCTATTTCAACCCACATGTATAAATGGAAATGGTAATATAAGTATAAATAATATAACTATAAATATATATCATTTAACCCTCCTCACTGGAGTCACCTTCTGACTTTTATCTGCTGCTTCTACTCATCCACTCCTGGCATCACTGCAAGGAACTTCAGGATCTGTATAAAGGTCATAGTGTGGGTAGGAAAAGTAGAACCCTAAGATAAGAATTTGAGTTTAAAGTAACAAGTTAGATAAGGAAGAGTTAGACAAGGAAGAGAATGGAACCAGTAAAGGGAATAGCTAGCTACCACTGAATACTGAAACAATTCCCTGGAGGAATTCTGTGAACCAGGGCAAAACACACGCTCAGTGTTGTACCATCCAAAGTGTTAGGGAGTTTATCCCTCCTTGGTTAAGAGCTTTAGGAAGAAAGGAGGGCATTAATTTCCCAGAACTTCCATCCTACCTCACAGATAGCAAAGCAGGCTCCCAAAACTAGGGACAGCATCATGCTAAAAATAAAAAGGTGCAGGGATTGGCAGTTAGTAGGCTGGTAATTGGTATTGGTGAAGGAGTGGGGCAGGGCATTGCAGTGTCAGCTACCTTGGATAGCCGTTATACCACGTTAGCCTCACATTTGCCTGATGTCATGAGTTCTGTTTACATTTATGTGCATTTTACAGCATCCACCAATGGTTGCAGCTACAATTTGTCCTTGTCATTGCCCAGAACTTCTCTGCTTTTGAGGTATAAATTTCAGTATCTTATTTCTGAACAAAATTTCTTTTTTTTTAAAAAAACACTGCCTTTTTCTTAAAGTTCTTACTAATTTTATTTTTATTTTTAAAAATTAATTAATTAATTAATTTTTGGCTGCATCGGGTCTTCATTGCTGCCCGGGCTTTCTCTAGTTGCGGCAAGCAGGGGCTACTCTTCATTGTGGTGTGCGGGCTTCTCACTGTGATGGCTTCTCTTGTTGCAGAGCACGGGCTCTAAGTGCAAGGGCTTCAGTAGCTGTGGAGCGTGGGCTCAGTAGTTGTGGCTTGCAGGCTCTAGAGCGCAGGCTCAGTAATTGTGGTGCAGGGGCTTATTTGCTCAGTGGCATGTGGGATCTTCCTGGACCAGTGCTCGAACCCGTGTCCCTTGCTTTGGCAGGTGGATTCTTAACCACTGTGCCACCAGGGAAGTCCTGAACAAAATGTCTTATCCTTCTTGTATTCTTACTCATTTCCATAAGACCTATCCCTAACTTTACAATGATCTTCAGTCACTGGTGTCCATTTTACCAGCTCCCTGTTAGCTTTGATCCCATTACTATGACACTGGCGATTTATGGGATATCATTTCTATTTTAATTTATTGGTAACACCCTCCTTCCTTTACCTCATTGCTCTTTGATTTCACATACTTTCCAGATACCCAACCATGGATAATTTTCAACATCTAATTTCTCAGCACCTGTACCTTCCTGCTGAATATTGCAAAAATAAATCTAACAGTGCAGATTGTGTCATTAGAGATTTATGATTTACTCATAGCTGTGCCCTCCATACTATTCTGCAACTTTATTACATGTACTTAATGATCAAAACCTCCCATTTGCCTCAAAAGCTATTTGAAACTTGCATTTTCTCAACCTCTGAATTCTTCCTTTCTGTCTCCTTCTCAGTTATTCGCCTTATTTTATTCCACACAGAAAAATCAAGACATTTACTTGACTCTTTTACTTCTTTTTTGCCTACAATGTACTTCTCGTTACTCCTGTCTTTACCTTCTTCTCATAGTTTCAAGATGAAGATGTGTCTCTCCTGCTCTCTTAGGCTAATTCTGCTCTAGCTATTTTCCCCATTCTCTGTCTTTAGGACTTTACTCATCATTTCTACCAAGTTTTTCTTGAATCTTCAATTTATTCTTATGCATTGACCCCTTTCAACCCATTTAGACATGGACAAAGCTTTTCCATTTCACAGAAACTCATAAATAAGCAAGATAAACACTAAACAAACCATGATATGACATGCCCAATAGCTCTACTGTGTCTTTTCTTTCTTTTTGTTTTGAAGCCACTACAACCTCACTATCTTCACTTTCTTACTTTTCATCCACTATTAAACACAACACCATTTGGCTTTTACCTTCACTGCTTTAAATTTATAAGCCGATTTGTGACTTAATTCTAAATTCATGAGCACTTTCCAAGGATTAACTTCATTGAATATCTTGGTGGTATTTACCACTGTTGCTTACTTCTTTACTTTTTAAATTCTTTTTGTCCGTGACTCTTATGAAAATATCTTCAGAATTGTTCCTTTCATTTTGGCTATCCCTCAGACCTCTCTATGTAGAATCTACTTTCATTGTCAGCTCTTTAAAAGTTGATGTTTTCCTTACTTGTGTCCTTGGTACTCTCTACCTATGACCTTGGTTCTTTATTCACTCAGCTGCCTCAAAGCTGTGACTTTAAACACCACTACTATGCTACTGCTTCTGAGATTTACATCTCCAGCCTGGAACCTACCAAACACACTAACTACCTTATGAAAACCTTTAATTTTATACAAGATGAATATTATATCTTTTTTTCCTGATGGACAGTTTTTAAGTGAATGACTAAATCAATATCCCAGCTTATACCCAAAGGCTCTTGGGGTATATGTTTGACTTGCGGTCACCTATTATTTATTCTTTTTTTGGAATCATTCATTTATTTTCCAATAAATTTTTATTTAGCTCCTACTGTGTGCTGAGTACCTTCTAGATGCTGATGGTCTAGATGATAGCAAAGGCCCTATTCTCTAAGAACAGGGATTGGCAACTAGTGCCCATGGGCCAAAACTAACTCACAGCCTGCTTTGGTTAGTAAAAGTTTATTGAAAACAGCCACTCTTTTGTTTATATATTGTTTATGTCTGTTTTTGTACTGCAATGATAGAGTTTAGTAATTGTGACAGAGACTGTATATCCCAAAGCCTAAAATATTTACTATCTGTCCCTATACAGAAGAGGATACAATGAGGTTGGAATACAGATGTACTATTCTGTGGAGGATATATTGAAGATTTGGCTAAGACCGTTTAAGGAGGAAAAGTTAAGGCTGTTGCTGGAGGTCAGGTGAAAGACGATGAGAGCCTCACTTACTGTAGTGAGAGTAGAAATAAAAAATACACATATTCCAGAAATATTTTCCAAGTAAAGTTAACAGGATTTGGTCATTATTTGGTTATAGTGGTGATGCTAGGAGAGGTAGGAATTAAGTAGACTTCTCAAGTTTCTTATTTTGGTGGAGAGTGATGCCAATAACAAGGAAAGAAAACTTAGCAAATACAGTCAGGTTTAGAAAGAATGAAAATCTATATAGGGAGGAGATAATGCAGCATCATTTATCCTAGTTTTAGTCTTAGGGACACCGAGCAAAGCTCCTCCTAAAGGCATTGATGAAGTATTTCACTATATAAGGGTTTCTTTAGCTTTTTAATTGATGAAACTTTTAGTTATTTAGCATGTCAATCCTACTCACTGAATCATTTTGTATTTCTTTACGTGACATATTTCAACTAACCCTGTGCAATTGATAGAAATTTACTATATAATTATAATCATGACAAATAATAAAGAAACACCAAATGCACTTTGTCAAAGAAAGAAAAATAGACTTAAATAATAAAACCTAGAGTTAATTTTAGACTTTGATACTCATTTGATAAGTTCCCTCTGGCAGGAAACTGGGTCTCGGTTCCTTACATGAAAAGAGGAATTACAACAATAATACCAGTGGAGAAACAGTATATGAAAAGTGCTTTGAAAAATCATACAATGCTATATGAATGTAAATTATCATTATTGTAATCAGTTTAATTTACACAGAATATGACTTAAAGATATCAAAGCTGCTGATCTTAACAACACTTTTGCACATATGTATGCAAATATATACATGTATCGGTACAAAACTTGAAATAAATAATTTTCTATCTCCATGAATATATTTGAACTCTTAGTGTATATGTGCATGTTTATTCTCATTTCCTTATTTGTTCATTTATTCAACAAATATTTATTATTAACTTCTGTAAGTGCACTATTTTTGGTGCTATGGATGTAGCAGTAAAATAAACATTAAAAAATTTTTTTCTCCCTTCATGGAGCTTACATGTTACTTCAAGAAAACAGATACTAGGGCTTCCCTGGTGGTGCAGTGGTTGAGAGTCCACCTGCCGATGCAGGGGACACGGGTTTGTGCCCCGGTCTGGGAGGATCCCACATGCCGCGGAGCGGCTGGGCCCGTGAGCCACGGCCACTGAGCCTGAATGTCCGGAGCCTGTGCTCCGCAACAGGAGAGGCCACAACAGTGAGAGGCCCACATACCACAAAAAAAAAAAAACAAAAAAAACAAAAAAAACAGATACTAAATAAAATATTATTTATTTCATTTATGAAATATACATATTATTTATCTAGTTAAATTGTTATAAAGAAAAATTAAACAAGAAAGAGAGTTCTAGGGGCTGTGAAGCCTTGACAGCTTTAAATAGTGTAAAGAGGGTAATCCTCAAAGAGGAAGAAAGAAAAAGGGACATTTGAACAAGGAAGTAGCCATCCAGATGGATAACAGAAGTGAGCACAAAGTGTTTGAGGGAAGAAAATAACTGGATTTTTAGAAACACCAAAAAAGCCAATATGGCTGGACTGTAATGAGCAAGAATGGAGTCATAGGATATGAGGTAAGGCAGTTTTAAAGGGGTGGGGCTGAGGAATTCATGCAGTTTTTTAACATAGTTCTTAAGAAGATGGCTATTAGAACTTACTATTACCATATTGTTAATTGTGTTCTGGCTGTTCTGTAATTCCCTTTTTCCTTTATTCCACACTTTCCATCTTCCTTTGTGTTTTGATGATTTTCTGTGTGATATGTTTTGGTTCCTTTCTCTTTATGTATGTGTATAGACCATAGGTTCTTGCTTTCTTACGATGAAGCTTATATAATACATCACTGATGTTTATGGGACAAAGGCAATAATGTCCTCTCTCATCACTGTTATCATCTTACTGGTAGTCCTAGCTAATGTGATAAGACAAGAAAAGGGAAAAGCAACTATACAGGTAGGAAAGGAAGAAATAAAATTGTTTCTATTCAGAGGTGACATAAATGTCTATGTAGAAAAATTAAAGAAATGACCCAAAAAATAGAAAAACACCCTCCTGGAACTAATGAGTATAGCAAGGCCACCAGCAATAAATACTTGGCACTTCATACCAGCAATAAACACTTGGCACTTTAACTTTAAAAAAATACAACTTAGAATACACCCAAAATAATGAAATACTTAAGTCTGTAAAGCAGTGCAGAATCTATATGCAGAAAACTATCAAAAACTAGTGAAATAAATCAAAGTTTCTAAATAAACGGAGTGGTATTCCATGTTTATGCATTGGTGGACTTAATATTGTTAAGATGTCAGTTCTTCCTAATTTGAAATATAAATTCAACAGAAACACATCAAAATGCAAGTAAGCTATTGCATGAATATTAATGTAACAATTCTAAAGTTAATATGGAAAGGTAAAAGACCTAGAATAGCCAATACAATATGGAAGGAAAAGAACAAAATTGGAGTTTTTACACAACGCAATTTCAAGACTTACTATAAGGTTACAGTAACCAAAACAGGTGGAATTAGTGAAAGAATAGACGTATAGGTCAATGTAACAGAATAGAACAGCCAGGAGTAGACCTACACAGGTATAATCAACTGATCTGTAACAATGGAGCAATGACACTGATTTCAGTGAAGAAAAGCTAGTCTTTTCAACAAATGATGTTGGAACAAATGGATGTCCATATGCCAAGAAACAAACAAACAAAAAACCCCTAGACACAAACCTTAGAACTTACATAAAAATAACTCAAAATGTATCTTAGTCACATATGTAAAATATATGTAAAATTTACATCATATATGTAAAATGCAAAACACTAAAAATTCATGAGGAAAATGTAGTAGAAAAATCTATGTGACCTTCAGTTTGTTGATTATTTTTAAAATACAACTCCAAAAACATAAGCCATGAAAGAAATAATTTGGTAAGTTGAACTTTATTAAGATTAAAATTGTTTGGGCTGTGAAAGACACTGCTAATGAAAAGACATACCACAGACTTGGAGAAAATATTTGGAAAACATGTATATAATAATTTGTTTATATAAAAATAATTCATAAACTTAACAGTAAGAAATCATAAAAACCAAATAAAAAGCCTGCACACAAATGTTTAGAGCTGCTTTATTCCCCCCTAACTGGAAGCATCCCCCCTAACTGGAAATGTCCTTCAATAGGTGAATGGATAAGCAGATTATAGTATATCCATACACTAAAATATTATTCAATGATGAAATGAAGTGAGCTATCAAGTAAGACAAAGACATGGATGATTCCTAAATATATATTTTTAAGTGAAAGAAACCAGTCTGCAGAAGCTACATATTATATGATTCCAATAATATGACATTTTGGAAAAGACAAAACTATAGAGATGTTAAAAATTGTTGGTTGCTGGAGTTTAGGGGGAAAGGGAAAAGGCTAACTAGGTGAAGCACAGGGGATTTTTTTTATAATAGTGAAACTATTGTGTATGATATTGCAATGGTATTGTAGCATAATGTAATGGTATAAAATGTCTTGTACTTACAAGACATTAAGATTTGTCAAAACCCCTAAAAATTTACAGCACAAAGAGTATACCTTAATATGCACGTTAAAAAAGAATTAGAAGATTGGAAAAACCCAGGATGGGATACAGAATAAGACAAGAAAATCTAAATGTGTTACCAATGTATTAAACACCTTCAATAAAGAGTGTAAGGCAATCAAGTTCTGATCCAAGCAACTCTGGAAATGAATGTAATCTGTAAAAGCAGAGTCAAAAGGAACTGTACATAAAAACTATACTCTAATTTAAAAAGTTATTTCCCATGGAAGTGTGGGTTAACGGTTCTGAAAACACAATACATGTATACTGGAATTGAACAATTTAGTAAATGTGTGGCAGGTGGTGGGAGCCAGATTTCCTACTGTTGGAGTTGGAAGTTATATTTGAGCAAGGGAAGAAAGCTAGAATGTTCTAGGTGGTAATGAACTAGAGTCGGATACATCAGAATACACTAATTTTTATTTACTACAGATACAGATGGTAATACGTAGAAATATTTATAGATATATGTATATACATGGGTTAGTATACATACATATTATCACCTTTCTCTGTTAACTGACAGGGCCTAGAAGCAATAACCTCTGAGTAGAATCAAGCATACCTAGCACTCAGAACTTGGTTTCTAATACCATTTCCCAATAAAAGAAACAAACATTCCTTGGAGAAATGCTAATTCTAGGACCATGAGAAGAAATATACAAAATGAACCTGGACCATTTTATCAATATAACGCCAGGAAGTACTTTTAAAAAATCCAAAAAGCCCACAATGATGAGTATTTCAAAGGAATGCATGACCAAATTGAAGGAACCCCAATGTCTAAAGCTGGAAAAATGTGAGCAACAAAGTAAACTGGATCATAAATCAAAGTATAAATTATATAGCCATGAGTCCACACTGATAGAAATAAATGATTGCATAAATAAATAAGTGGGGAAAGAATTTACAAATGTCTCATGAAGAATTCCAAAGAATTTGTGTAGATATTCCAACCTTGAAGCATAGCTTTCTCTCTGTAAGTGTGGGCCGTATACAATGATTTTCTTTCAAAGAGAACAATATGGAAAGAAAAAAAAAAAGAGTAACCTTATGGTGGAGAAATCTGACAAATAGGACCTCAAGCTATGTAATCAACGTCAACATCAACAGCCCTTGAAATGTGTGTGATGAGATGAGATGTGATGAGACTGGCACTTCAACTCTGTGGTTTTCCTTCCAAAACCATGTAACCTCCATCTAATCATGAGAAAAACATCAGACAAATCCCAACGGAGAGACATTCTACAAAATACCTGTCCAGTACTCCTGAAAACTGTTAAGGTCATCAAAAACAAGAAAAGTCTGAGAAACTGTCTCTGACAAGAAGAGCCTAAGAAGACATACAATTAAATGTAATATGGTATTTTAAATGGGATCCTGGAACAGAAAAGAACATTAGGAAAAAGCTATAGAATTCTGAATACAATATGAACTTTAGTTAATTATGGTGTAGTAATATTGGTTCATTACTTCTAGCAAATACACTCTACTAATATAAAATATTAATAGTTGATAAAACTGGCTGTATGGTTCATGGTAATTCTTTATATTACCTTCACAACTTTTCCATAAATCTAAAACTGTTCTAAAATTAAACTTTTATTTTTAAAATAACATTTTAGGACTTCCCTGGTGGTGCAGTGGTTAAGAATCTGCCTGCCAATGCAGGGGACATGGGTTTGAGCCCTGGTCTAGGAAGATCTCACATGCCGTGGAGCAACTAAGCCCATGTGCCACAACTACTGAGCCCATGTGCCACAACTACTGAAGCCCACACGCCTAGAGAGCCTTGTGTTCTGCAACAAGAGAAGCCACTGCAGTGAGAAGCCTGTGCACCACAACAAAGGGTAGACCCTGCTCGCTGCAACTAGAGAAAGCCCACACCCAGCAATGAAAACCCAATGAAGCCAAAATATAAATTAATTAATTTAAAAAAATAATAAAATAACATTTTATTTTGGGTTGTTGGAGTTTCCAGTGTATCTTTGTTTGCCCAAACAGGCGGTCCCTTGGTCACTTTGCCACAGTTTGCTGGCCCCTGAATTAGATCATCACAATGAGATCTTTAAATGTGGTAAAAATCCTATCTGGTCCCTGCCATGTAGTCTAGAAACAAAGTCAGAAAAAATACAAATCGAATTTTAATTGTTAGCTAAATATTCAGTGGTTATAAGATATATTAATTATTCGTCTCTGAAAAAAATCCTATTATTCCTATTTAAAGACCCTGAATTCATTTATACATTCAATAAGAATTATTTGAAAACCTACCAGGTGCCAAATGCTACATTGCATACTGGGCACACAGAGAGCATACAATCCAACAAAGCAAATAAATTTAAATCTTTATTAATTTTTTTTCTATCACGTCTAGTAATAAAACTGTTATGTTCATCTTTAAAGTGTATTGCCTTACTATGTCTATAAGAGTTTAGAACTATGGTTTTTCAAAAATTTTTTTGTAATTACATTAATTGATGGATATTAACTTATTATAGTGACCATTTCCCAATTTATGTAAGTCAAGTCATTATGCTGTATATCTTAAACTTATATAGTGCTGTATGGCAATTATATTTCAATAAAGCTGAAAGAAAAGAATAAAAACTTTTTTATACTTGAAACTTTGTTTTTACTCTTGAAAATTATGTCCCCCATTAAAATGTTAGTGTTTCACACTGAATTTTTTTAAAACTGTGTTTAAAATGCTGAAGAGAAAGTATAGTTAAGTGAATAAGATGGAAGCCTCTGATTCAGTAAATGAAACACAGAATTGTAAATTCTCTCAACAATAAATAGCAATAGAAATTCAATTTTTTATATAGGCACATTTAATACTCCTCCATCTTATATAATTGTTTTAAGTTCCCCTATTGTTAATTGTGTGTCCAGTTTGTTTCCCAAGTTATCAGAGGCTCAGATACACTGTGAAGCTAGAAGGTGGTGTGTGGTCTTCCAAGACTCTGTCTTGACTTGGTTACCTAGGTTTCGCATGCATAGTTTTAGTAAAAAAGTGGAATACTACATTCCACTAATCTATTTAAACAAAGCATAACATGCCATCACACAGTAAAAAAATTTTTTAATTCTATTTCTATTTGAAACTATGAATTAATGGGAGTGATGGTTATTTCAACACTGCATATACAAAACCAAAGTACAGAAATAAAGTGAATTCTGAGGCTAAAATAAGCCTATCACTACACCCATAAGCTCCTATTTCAAATGTTTATATTAATCAAAATATCTTTATGTTTTTCATCAATTGGCTGCAGAATGAGAAAATGAAACAGACTTTAAAAGATAAAATTATGCTAAAAAAATAAAATTATGCTAACAAATAATTTCTCTTGTTTTATCATATAGTAAAGTTTGGCATAAGATTTTATTTGGGGAAATAAAGGGGAATTTCACTGCAAACTTTGAAATCCATAACTCTAAAAGTTTAACTCTTATGTAGTAACTAGTTACTTACCAGGAGGTGAAAGAACACAGAAATAAGATGCTGCCTTGTATCAGTAATCATTGAGGAATTTTGGAATAAATTTATAAAAAAAACAAATACAGGTAATTCTCCCTTATTTTAAAAAAGAAAAAGAAGGTAAATAACATGAACTGCAGTCTAGGAAGTTTTTATAAAAACATTGGATATTATTTGTAAGAAGTTAGGAAAATAATTGGTAATGATCACAAGTGAGGAAGGGTGTAAAAAGTGCAAGTTTGCACAAACTAAATTTATTTTCTTCAGTTTTTTATTTTAATTTTAACATTTGAATTTAAGTATTGTTTTATGCCCTATTCCTCAGATTCTGTGTGTGGAAATTATTGAGAAGGAACCATATCTATGAAAGTGTGAGAAAAGCTCAGCAATCCCACAGGATTTTTCAGGTGTCATGAACTTTCAGAGTTATCCTGGATCATCAAATGTCCTGAAAAGAGGATTAAGTCTTTGTTCTTTCTTATTAACCAGTCATTAGATATGAACTGCCACTAGGTAGGTTTAATCTTGGAAGAGACCTCTCCCCTCAGCTGAGAGAAATTCCAGGGGAGAGATTTAACTAGGAACTATCTGCAGCCAACATTCCTGCCAGCTGGGAAATAAACGTCATGATTCTGATGAGTGCATTTGTGTAACAAACTACAGATCCACTACAAATATAGCACACATTTTTGAAGTACATAAATCAGACATCACCAAAAATGGTGGAGCAGGTAGCTCCAAGGGCCCATCTCAACACAGAAGAATTTTAAAAATCCAGTAAAAACTGTTAGAATCAACTTTGTCAGAATTCTGGAAAAGAGTCAAAAGTTTACAACAGCCCTGAGAATGCTTCAAGAAAAGACAACTTAAAAACATTAGGAAAGCTTTGTGACATTTTTACTTGTCCTTGCCCCATCCCCTCCCTGGTATCCACGTGGCAGTCTTGGAGATGGCAGCCTATATTCCCAGTGTGTAATCCTGGTTCTTGATTCCAGAAGAAGCAGAGCAGACCTTTTTCTCAAAGAATTGTGTTTATGTTTATCTGTTCTAATATGTATGATGGTTACCCGAAGGACTGATGAAAGGCACTTACCTTTTTTTTGTCTAACTCAGAACTCCCTAAGAAAAGTTAGTGGTGGAAAAGCAGTGGCATTCCTCAAAAACAACCTAAGGCAAAGAATTATTCAGCAGCTGCTCAGAGCAAAAGATTATAATTGCGACAAACAATAGAGTGCTGAAATCCTGGGAGGAAAAGCTAAACAGAGACTTTCACTGGGAAATTAGGGCCTTCAAAAGTGCCTGCATAGATTTAGGAACTTAGAAAGCATCACACATGCTCAGGGAAGGACGAATGCTCAGAAAAGCCCTGAGAAAACTCTAAGCTTTCCCTCTGGCTTACCTCTAAGCTCACAGCAAGCAGGAAGTGAAGGCTAAAGCAGTGTTGTAAACAGTCTGGCTAAGCATTAAAGGAATGACACAGCACAGAGCCAATCTGCGAAGACTGAGTTTTCCTTCTTTCTTTCATTCCTTTGTTTCCTCTCTCACTCTCTCTCTCACTCTCTCTCTCTCTCTCTTTAGAAACCAAATAAATTTATGTGAAAAAGACTAGCAAAACACAAGATAAAGAAAGAGACGTTTTAGAGGCCATATGTGAAAACAGTATGGGTTTTACAAAAGTAGTTTAGAAACCACTAAACACTAAACAAAGAGCTACAACACATAGTAGGCAACAAAAACAAACTCTAGGGAGGGGGAAACAAACTGATTTTCAGTTACCCCCATTATAATACTCAAAAATGTTCTGTTTTCAAAAACAAACAAACAAAAAATGTAAACCATGCAAAGAAAAGAAAATGTGGACTATTAAAAAAAGAAAGAAATTATAAAAATAAATTAAATAGAAATTCTGCTGAAAGGTACAAGAAGTGAAATGAAAAACTTGCTAGAGGATTTAAATAGAAGATTTGAGCAAGCAGAAAAACAAATTAGCAAACTTGAAGATAGATCAACTAAAATTATTCACTCTGTGGACCAGAAAGAAAAAAGAATGAAGAGAAATGAACAAAGCCTGAGACCTGTGGGTCACATATGTATAATAGGAATTTCAGAAGGAGAGGATAGAGGAGCAGAAAGAATATTTAAAGAAATAATGGAAAAACATTTCCAATTGTGATAAAAGACACAAATCTACATATCCAATGAACTCAACAAACTCCATAAAAATTAAACACTAGGAGTTCCACATCAAGACATAATTAGCATCAAGAGCCAAAGACAAAGAGAATCTTGAAAGCAGCAAGATAGAAGTGACTTACCATGTACAAAGTATTCTTAATAAGGAAACAGCAGATTTCTCATTATAAACAATGGAGGTCTGATGAAGTGGGGTGATATTTTTAAACTGCAGAAAGGAAACCAGGTCTGTCAGGAATCCTATACCTGTCAAAACTATTCAAAAAAAAAGGGAGAAATGAGATATTTTCAGATAAACAAATCTGAGAGAGTTTGCTGCTAGTAAATCTGTCTGACAAAACGTGCTAAAAGGAGTTCTTCAGGTTGAAATAAAAGGACAAACTTGAAGCCACATGAAGAAATAGAGAACTCCAGTAGGGGTAAAAACAGAGATAAATAGAAAAGCCAGGATTATGTTATTTTTGGTTTGTAACTCTTCTTTCTATTTCTTATAATTTAAAAAGATAAATGTAAAAAAATAGTTGTAAATCTATATTAATCAGAAAATTATATAAAGACACAATTTATGATAAAACAACATAAAGTGGGTATGAAAGAGCCATACAGTGGCACAGTTTTTGTATGATAGTTCAGCTAACTTGTATCAATTTAAACTAGACCATCATAAATTTAAGAGGTTAATTGTAATCACTACATTAACCAGTAAGAAAATTTCTTTAAAAATACACAAAAGGAAATGATAAGACCATCAAAATGGTACACTACAAAAATCAATTAAGACACCCATGTTCATAGTAGCACCATTCACACTAGCTAGGAAGTGGAAGCAACTCAAATATCCATTGACAGATGAATGGATAAAGAATACATAGATACATACAATGGAATATTATCCAGCCTTAGAAAGGAATGAAATTTTTTCAAATGCCACAACATAGTCTCCAACTATTATGATCATTCCATTTGACATAGAAAAAGAAAATCCAACATATATTCATAATACAAAATACTCTGAACACTAGAGTAGAAGGAATTTTCCTCAAAATTATAAAAGACCTTTATAAAAAGCTTACAGCTAAGCCACACTAAATGGTGAAAGACTGAAAGCTTTCCTTTAAATTTTGGAACAAGACAAGGATGCCTGCATTCACTGTGTGCTATTCCACAGTGTACTGGATATTTTAACCAGAGTACTTAAGCAAGAAAAAGAAATAAAAGGCATCTACCTTGGAAAAGAAGAAGTAAAACTATCTCTTTTCACAGATAACATGACCCTGTACATAAAAAATCCCAAATAATTCACCAACAAAGCTAATAGAACTGCTAATAAGAGTTTAGCAAAGTTGTAGAATACAAGATTAACACACAAAACTCTGTTCTGTTTCTATGTAACAGGAATGAAATCTGAAGACAAAATTTAAAAAACGATTTCATTTACAACAGTATCTAAAATAATAAAATACTTAAGAATAAATTTAACCAAGGAGGTGAAAGACTGAACACTATACTGAAAACTACAAAATACTGCTAAAGGAAATTAAATAAATCTTAAGTAAATGGAAAGACATCCCAAGTCATAGAAAAGAAGACAGTACTGTTAAACAATAAGACAACCCAAAGCAATTAAGATTCAATGCAATCCTTAACAAAATTCCAGTGGCCTTTTTGGCAGATATGGAAAAGCCAGTCCTCAAATTCATATGGAACTGCAAATGCTGCCCCTTCCCCAAGATAGTCAAACATTCTTGGTCATATGAACTTCCACAAAGCCTGGTCTACACGTTCTTATCTGTTATTGAGAGTTGCATAGAAAACCCCCCACAATGATTGTAGATTTGTCTATTTCTCCTTTTGGCTTTTATCGTATTTGCTTTAAACCTTTTTTAAGCCTATATTATTGGGTTGTACAAATTTAGAATTATTATATCTTTGCAGTAAATTTTAACACTTTTTCTTTTTCTTTTTTTACTGAAGTATGATTGACTTTTACAATTTTTTTTAACATCTGTTCTTATGTAATTTTTTGCCTTGACATTTCTCCCTTGTTAATAAAGCTAAACAATCTTTTTTTTTAATGTTTATATGAAACATAAATGTTTCCATTCTTTATTTTCATTCTGTTTATATTCTAATATTTAATTTTAATAACTTATAATCGTCATAACTTATTTCAATTCATTTTGACTCCTTTTGTCTTTTAACTGTGGTATTTAATTAATTTGTATTTAAAACTTTATGATCTTGGAAGTTAGAACCCTCAAACATTGATACTGGGAATGTAAAATGGTGCAGTTACTGTGGAAAATAGTTTGACAGCTCCTGAAAAAGCTAAACATATAATTACCATATGACCCAGCAATTCTACTCCTGAGTATATACCCAAAAGAATTGAAAATAGGAATTCAAAATGTTCTTATAATCAATGTCTATTGCAGCATTATTCACAATAACCAAAAGGTGGAAACAACCCAAGTGTCCATCAACAGATGAATAGATAAACACAATGTGGTATGTACATGCAATAGAATCTTTTTCAACCATAAAAAGGAATGAAGTTCTGATATATGCTACAACATGGATAAACCTTGAAAACATTATGCAAAGTGAAATTAGCTATATACAAAAGAACAAACATTGTTTAATTCCACTTAAATGAAATATGTAGACTAGGCAAATTCATAAAGAAATATAGTACATTAGAGGTTACTAGAATCTGGTTAGAGGGGGGAATAGAGAGTTCTTGTTTAATTGTTGCAAAGTTTCTGTTTAGGGTAATGAAAAAGTTTTGGAAATAGTGATGATATTTGCACAACATTGTAAACATAATTAGTGTCACTAAAAATAGTTAAAATGGCAAATTTTATGTTATGTGTTGGGTTGGCCAAACAGTTCATTCAGATGTTATAGAAAACCCAAGATGAATGAACTTTTTGGCCAAACCAATATATTTTGCCACAGTAAAAAATCCTTTACCAAAAATAATAATAATAATTAAGGGAAGTAAAATAATGCTTAATCTAAAGAAGAGAAGGGTTATATAAGCTGTCTCAATGTTTAAAATATCTTTCTATGTGTATGAGGGGGGATGTTCACAAGGGAGAAGCTCCAATAATGGAAGTTATACAGAATAAATTTAAACTTTAAATTCCAACTTTAATTTAAAATTATAAATGAAAAGGAGCACACACATACATACTACAGACACACATCTGCACAACTTGTATTATCTTCAAAATGGTAACTTTGGTAAGTTATGAAATTATTTCTTCCTTTTTTTTGCATATAGATATTTTGGGGATGGGGAGAATAACAAAACTATTTGCAATTGAGTTAGGCAAATAAAGGAAGATAATTGAGTTGGGTAATATAATTCTTGGTTAAAACCTAGATGTGATATAAAGAAACTAATGACATTTTGTAACTCAAGGAGTTGTTCTAAGATCAGCTTCATGGAAGGATCTTCCCAGAATATTGAGCAATTTTAGTATAACTGGATGACTAAAAAGTAGGTATTCATTTAAATACACTTGCTTCAGGCATTGCTAAAAAATAGAATTTATGATTTTATCAATATGCCTAAGGGTATAGTTAAAGACATGAAATTTTACTAAAATATATTTCAGAGAGAATTTTCATCAATGTGGGTATATTTATCAGTGATTCATTATTTCCTAATTGAAACCAGCCATGGAATTTTACACACAAGTGATTTAATATAGAAAATTGGTTACCCAGGTGTCAGATGGTGGAAAAGCCATAAATGGATGCTGAAGAAACTCAGAGGTGAGTTACTGCCAAAAGTAATAACCACTCCGAGGATTACGGAAACTAAAGAGAAAAGGGGCCCTGTGGATACTGTGTGTAGACCTCTGAGAGGGAGCTTCAAAAAGATGGTACTTAGCCATGAGACACCCTTGTTACCGGTCAAAATACTCTCTTTCATATCTGAGCTTACATATAATAAATAACAAAAATTTCATCATAGCAACAATAATAACATCAATTTGGCAATAAGGTGCAATTTTTAAAAAAAATTTTTTTATTTTTTGTGGTACGCAGGCCTCTCACTGTTGTGGCCTCTACCATTGCGGAGTACAGGCTCCGGACGTGCAGGCTCAGCGGCCATGGCTCACGGGCCTAGCTGCTCTGCGGCATGTGGGATCTTCCCGGACCAGGGCACGAATCGGTATCCCCTGCATCAGCAGGCGGACTCTCAACCACTGCGCCACCAGGGAAGCCCGGTGCAATTGATTTTAATACAAATGAAGACATTCATTTCTCCTCCAAATCGGAAGACACACTCCCAATAGTCACTCTGTGGTATTAACACATTTTAGTTTAATCATAATCCAACGTTATCATTATATAGTAGAAAGACTAAGTTTTAAAGTTGTTTACCACCCAAAAACAATATGGGAAAGAAAAAGGGATGAGATAATGGTCAATATATACATGTATACATAATAATACGAAAAGAAAAATTCCACTGCTGCTCTCACTTCTGCAATTGGTTATGAGACCACAACTGGTCTTTAAAATCCTTGTTTCCACCATCAATTCTACCTCCCCTTTGCTGGCAGCCATAGCTCAAGCTGGGTGGCATTTTTTTTACCTGTCAAAAAAACCCAAAACCTACATCCTTGGAGAACCTGACATTATGTTTCTATTGTACAATGAAAATCCTAGAGTTGCCCTAGAAATAATCCTAGATTCTGGACAGACGAACAGATTTCTCTATAGCCACAGCAGGTAGCAGCAATCACATTTCTCTTTCGTAATTAGGAAAACTTTCCCCAAGTCAGTAGAGCATTCCTTTTTCTGCCAGATGGTTTGGTACCCTGAGGGACTCCAATGGCCAGTTTTCAACCTCAAATTCCAATTCAGTGGGACCACTAGGTGTGGTTTTTTTATTTTTAAGTATATTATTAAAATTTTAGGAAATAAATGTTACATATAATTGAAACTTTCATTCCAAAGTCAGACTTGGAATGAGAAGACTAATAATTTTATAAGTCTGAAACACCTTATTCAAAGCATTTGGGGAAGAAATCATCAGACATGTAAATCGCAAAAATATGTAGAAATATATATAGCTTTGTCAAACTAACCTTATTGTGCAAGTTTGTCTGCCAGTTTTTGTTTGTGCAATCTTCACTTGCAGGTTTGCATTACGATGGGGGATTATAGTGTGTTTCCATCACACTATAGTAGAGTTTGTGTGCCTGCATGCTAGTATATAGTGATTTGGTAAAGGAACATGGTTTTCCTATTTCAGTGGACTGCAAAAGAAAGGCAACTCTTATGAAAATAGAATGAGTAGGAAAGAGAGAGTGTTTTTTCTCTAACATGTTAATAAAATGGGAGTCTGTAGTTTTGTAAGTTCAGTGATGTGAAAAATAGAAAATCTGTACTATCTGACCTCATAGGTCTTCTTTACATATGAAGAACTGTACGCAAAAGGCATTTCTGAAATTGAAAGTTCATGCTGGTAGGAATGGAGGGATTTGTTTGTATTCTTGTTTGCTATTTTTAAAATTCATTTGTATTCTTGTTTGCTAGGGTTTTTTTGAAAATTGCATTTTGAGCATAAATACTAAAAAGCAGAAAACACTGTAAGAAACCTAATAGAGACAACATAACATTAAATGTGAAGGAACAAAGGAATTTTTCTTGGAGTGGCACTTCTTTAAAGGAAAAACATTTAATAACGTGAAATGGGAACTTCTTTTTTCACGAAATTTTCCTGACACCCAAACCAATCACTGACGTCTCATGTAATTTTTTTCCCCAGGCTTACAGGTTGAATTCTTAGGCTGACTCTGCAATGAACCGAAAAAATTCTTAGCTCTGATCACTAAAAAGTCTGAGAGAAATGACCAAGTCATATCAACATGTACCCTTAGTGCCCACTGTGGCAGGGGTTATAGATAAAAATGATTGGCTGGCATTGATAATATGTAAAATTGAATGATCAATATACCCTCTATGCTTTTAAATATATTTGAAAATTCCACAGTAAAACACTAAGGAAAAGTGAATAATCTTAAAATATGAGTCAAATATGAGGCAACAGGAGCAGAAAGAGGCTGGTGCCTAAGTAAAAGAATCAATGAGACAAAAATGTCTATAAACAACAAATGCTGGAGAGGGTGTAGAGAAAAGGGAAGTCTCCTACACTGTTGGTGGGAATGTAAATTGGTGCAGCCACTATGGAAAACAGTATGGAGGCTCCTTAAAAAACTAAAAATAGAGCTACCATATGATCCAGCAAACCCACTCCTTGGCACATATCCAAAGAAAGCCATAATTCAAAAAGATACATGCACTCCAATGTTCACGGCAGCACTATTTAAGGTAGCCAAGACATGGAAGCAACATAAATGTGCATTGACAGATGAATGTATATATACAATGGAATATTACTCAGCCATAAAAAAGGAATGAAATATTGCCATTTACAGCAACATGGGTGGAGCTAGAGAATATCATACTAAGTGAAGTAAGTCAGATGGAGAAAGACAGGTATTATATGATATCACTTATATGTGGAATCTAAAAAACAATTCAAATGAATCTACATACAAAACAGAGACAAACTTATAGTTACCAAAGGGGAAAGGGAGGTAAGGGGGGAGGGATAAATTAAGAGTATGGGATTAACAGATAACAAATTACATAAAATAGATAAGCAATGAGGATTTACTGTTTATCACAGGGAACTATATTCAATATCTTGTAATAACCTATAAAGGAAAATAATCTGAAAAAATATATAAAACAATCACTTTGCCGTACACGTGAAACTAACACAATATTGTAAGTCAAATATACTTCAAAGAAAAAAGAAAAAAAGAGTCAATGAGAAGCTGTGATGGGCTCGTTGGCACTTATGCAGGATGCTGAGCAACTTTTTTTTTTTTCAACTCTTGATTCTAGCCCTCAGCAAGCATGCTCCCTGGCCATGAGGTATATACATTTATATATGGCTGCAACAACAGTCAAAACACAATTTGTCAACCTTGTGCCTGGTGCCATCTGTATTCACATTTATAAAATAGCTCATTGTACTTAAATATTTTGTCTGCGAAAAGCAAACTTCTGACTACAGAATAAAAAGGAAGAGATTAGTCTTGAAGATTATTATGCTTCTATAAAAAGGTTAACCAAGAAAACCACCCAGTAGAAGCAGGCTTCAGTACTTCTCTGGACATAATGCCTTCCTTGAAAATCATTGTGACTGTAATGATTCATTAGCTAAAATAAATTTGATTCACAAGTCATTGTCCCCAAGAGAGACTGGTTGGTTTCTCCTACATGCCTGGGAATGGGTGGATGCTAGTGGGTTAGTGGCTATACCTATTCGATGTGCAGATGATATTGGTTCAGCTACGTCCAGGTATAACTACCTCAGGTTATAAAAGACAATATTCATTCAGCAATATTGCTGTTTTAAGGTCTATGCATGCTCTTTAATTTTTAAATTTGGAATTTTCAAACACAAACAAAAGTAGAGAGAATAATAAAGGGAATTTGATTTACTCATCACACAATTTTAACAATTATTGAAACACAGACAACTTTTTTTATCTGTAACTCCTGCCCCACCGGCCACTAGAGTGATTCTTGTTATTGGGTTGTTCATTGTTTCTAGGCATTTTCAGTGGACAGAGCTGAAAAAAATATGTATTTCTTCGACTATATATATTAGGACAGTTTTAGATTAACAGATATATTGTAGAGATAGCATAGAGAGTTTTCATAACCTACACTTAGAATTCCCTATTATGAACATCTTTCTATAGTATGGTACTATGACTATAATCAACTAAAGTCCATGCTTTATTCACATTTCCTTAGTTTTACCTAATGCATTTTTTCTGTCCCATATTCCCATCCAGGACACCACATTCAATAGTCTCCTTAGTTTCCTCCTGGCTGTGACAATTTCTCAGAATTTCCTTGTTTCAGATGATCTTGGCAGGTATTTTGCAGAACGTCTCTCAGTTGGGATTTGTCTGGTATTTTTCACATGGTAAGACTTAGTTGTGTTTTTTTTGAGGAGAGAAACCACAGACATAAAGTACAATTTTCATCATATCATTATCAAGGGTACACACTATCAACATGTCTCACCATTATTGATTCTGACTTGGATAAACTGGCTGAGATAACAGTTGTCAGATTTCTCCACTATCAAATTACTCTTTGACATGAGAAACACAATTCATAAGGAAAAATTTGATTAACTGGATCTCATCAAAATCAAAAACTTTTGCTCTGAGAAAAACCATGATAAAAAAGATGAAAAAATAAGCTAAAAAAATGGGAGAAAATATTTGCAAACCACAATCCAGCAAAAGATGAGTATCCAAAACATATAAAAAAACTCTCAAAACTCAATAATAATAATGATAATAATTAGATTAGAAATAGGCAAGAGACATGAAAACGTTTCAACAAAAAGAATATTCAGATGGCACATGAAAAGTTATTCAACATCATTAACCATTAGGGAAGTGCAAATATGAACTACAGGTATAAACTACAGATTAAGCTATCACTATATACTTATAATGGCTAAAATAAAACGTAGTGACAACACCAAATGCTGGTGAAGATGCGGAGAAGTTCGATCACTCATACATTTCTGGTGGGAATATAAAGTGATACAGTCACTGTGTAAAACAATTTAGTAGTTTCTTAAAAATCTAAGCAAGCAACTCCCATAGAACCCAGCAAATGCACTCTTAGACCATTTATCCCAGAGAAATTTAAACTTATATTCACACAATATCAGCACATACATGTTTAATAGCAGTTTTATTCATAATAGCTAAAAAATGGAGGGAAAAAGCAGATGTCTTTCAGTGAGTGACTAGTTAAACCAACTGTGGTCCATCTATACCATGGAAAACTAAATATAACGGAACAAATTATTGATATACAGAACAACCTAAATGATTAGCCTGTATGAAAAAAAAAAGGCCAATCTCAAAAGATTATGGACTGCATGATTCAATTTATGTAACATTCTTCAAATGACAGAATTATAGAAATAAAAAAATAGATTATTGGTTGCCAAGGGTTAAGGAGGGGTAAGGGACAGGACCGAAATGGATTGGTTATAAAACACCAACATGAGGGAGCCTTGCAGGGAAAGAAATTGTCTCTATCTTGACTTTATCAATGTCAATATTCTGGTTGTAATATTTTACTTTAATTTTACAAGATGTTACCACTGGGAGAAACTAAGTAAAGGATACATGGGATCCTTCTGTATTACTTCTTGCAACTGCTTGTGAATCTACAATTATTTCAAAGTAAAAAGTTTAAGATATCTAATTCCTGTTTTAATTATTTTGGCAATGGGTTATGTAGAAATGCACTGGTTAATATTCAGTTTGCGATTTTCCAGCTATCATTATGGATGGTGCTTTCTCACATAATTGTACTTCAGTTGGTTCCTACAATATCCTTGATATTTTCCCGAGCAGTGAGGCTATTTATGGACACTAGTTAAAACTGGAGAAGATTCTCCTCATGTCCATAAGTGAACGTAAAGGGAGAATAAATTTGAAAGATTCAAGATGTTTTCTTGAGCCTCTGGAAATTATTTTTTTGATTTTGAGAGTAGATACATAGCCTGTTGGGAATTCTCCTTTATGGTGTGATTTTATTGCTACGTTGTTGTTGATGATGATGATGATGTGATGATGATGCTTTCCTTGGTTGTAGGGCATGGTGGTTAAGCGTACAAAGAAGCAACATTTTTCCTCATCACATAAAGGGGTACATGGATGGCAAGGCCCCTATATAATCTTCAGTGAGTCTTACTCCCAATATTTCCAGGGAGAGAACTGATTAAAATTTATGTTTGTTTAGGGTCTGTTATCAAAGATTTATCTTAAACACTAGAAAAGTTTTGACAAAAATTAAAATGAACTTTGAATCATTATTTAAAACCATGATCTCTGACAGTCTTTGCTTATCCAAGTCTAGCTGGAATTGAATGCCATTTTGCTTCACTTATCCACTAGTTTAAACTTGTCTGCTCATTAAGCTATCTCCTAAAATCTAGTAGATATTACATAGACTCAGGAATACAGAATCAATTTGTGTAATTCTCACACTTCACCAAGTGTCTGTATTCTGCTAAAAGCTGAACAGGGGTTCAGGGAAATGATTTTGTTTTATTGACTAGGCTACTTTATACTGTGCTGAATTAATTCATATGTAATTATATAAAAATAGCTATATTTTCTATGAGCTCATATTTTAGTATGTTTAAATTAAAGGCATGAAAAATGATAAATAACAATAATCTCCAGGTATATATATATATTTTCACAGTATGATAATATACTTAACATCATTTCTCACAGCAAGAATACACATGGTGCCTGACCACGCAAATACTCCTGATAAATATTATTAAGTAGTCATACCTAGCAAAAGTCTATATTGATTTTGAATTCAAAGTTTATAAGTAGAATTGGACAAGATTACAAAGTTATTTTCATTGAACTCTTAGGAATCATAAAACCATCTTTTAAAAAAATCATTACTAAAATTCATGTTGAAATAGTAAAATGATTCTACTAGGAAACTATGTCCTTTAATGATAAGTATTTGAAATAAGTAAAAAAGTAAACTAAATGTTCATTTATGGTTTTTTAAATAAAGCCTCATGGCCTTAAGCAGTTGTGCAGGCATCGTGATACACACGCCTGATTAATGCCAGCAATATAATCTGTCACAGTTCAAAACAAGTCATTGCCTAAGGACCCTCATCCATGTGTTTCCTGCTGGAATAGCTAACTTTTAAATCCCCAGAGGCGAAGTCATGAGTTTCTGATGATTGGAGTTTTCTTTCCTTTCAGGTAAGACCAAGGCATTTAAAAAATATACAATTTTCATGACCTCCAGAGGTTACAAGTTGATAGCTAATTTTCATATGTTTGAATTTAATACACACAAACTTGCAAATAGATCTCAATATTCCTTAGTACACACCATTCTATTTGGCCTGCTAAGTTGCTCTTTGTTCAGCCCATATTTCTCAATGTCTCCAATACTACATTTAACTTTTATCACCCTTTTTTCTCTTCTTTATGTCACCAGACTAATGTCAATTCTCTAGCAATCCGTGACATTATTTTTCTTCTAACATTATAGGGAATTGAACTTAAACATCACAATGCATTGGTTTGAAGTATGTTTAGATGGTATTCTGTCTTGAACCCCTCAAGTTCATTTTAATCAATTTACTCGTTCATTCATTCATTCATTTATCCAATATAAGTAATCTGATTTTTCCAATGTAGTGTTTAAATTTCAGGAAAGCATGGTTTCCATTAAGGAGCCAATTGTACAAATCTCATGATATAAAAAATGCAGTGAAACCTCCTGCATTTTAAACATGCTCTTGAATTTTGTCATTCATTTGAAAGGTGCTAAATCAATCAAAATCATAGGACTGAATTATGAATGTCAGTGTATCACTGATGATTCCTAAAAGTTGAACACATTCAGATGATTGTTTATACTGACAATGAGGGAGAGTTCAAATGAAAAAAATCAAAAGTGAAAAATAAAAATACATATTTATATGTACTTGTATGGATATCATAGGCTGTGATCTGTTATACAATCATATTTCATCTTTTTTTTTAAATTATTTATTTATTTATTTTTGGCTGTGTTGGGTCTTCGTTTCTGTGTGAGGGCTTTCTCTAGTTGTGGCAAGCGGGCGCCACTCTTCATCGCCGTGCACGGGCCTCTCCCTGTCGCGGCCTCTCTTGTTGCGGAGCACAAGCTCCAAATGCGCAGGCTCAGTAGTTGTGGCTCAAGGGCCTAGTTGCTCCGCAGCATGTGGGATCTTCCCAGACCAGGGCTCGAACCCGTGTCTCCTGCATTGGCAGGCAGATTCTCAACCACGGCGCCACCAGGGAAGCCCCCATATTTCATCTTTAATAGTGTTACAAATTGATTAAGCTTCTTATAAACAATGGATCTTAGCATCACTGAAATATGGTACTACCTAACTCAAGAGTTGTAATAAAAATTATAGATCATTGCACTTAAGCCATAGCAGGCACCCAAAATGTTAGCTACATACAAGTTATTCCATGGAAAAAAGGAAATGTCTTTTCCTTCTAAAAGCACAGTTCTAATGGTAAAGACAGACACATGGTTAAGATCTGCTTCTTCAAGAAACCAGAAATCTGTATGCATCAGATTTATGAGAGTGCTCTGGTTACAACTGTGACGCAGCACTGGGCAGAAGGTGAAACTGAACTATAGTGCAGTTGCAACAGCAAACTTAGTCAATCCCCCAGGGAATTCTGAAGCTCAGCTGTCCCTTCAGGGTTATCCCCAGTTGGAGCAAAGGGGCCAGGCCTTTGTACTCCTGCATCAAACAGTTATTGAATGTGAGATTCCCTGGGGAAGAAGGTGAGGCAGTACCATTCTGCTGAAAGCAATTCACTGAGAGGGACACAGTTGTAAGTTGTCAACAGGCAAACCTTGTCTCAACTGGAAGAATAAGTGTCTCAGTCCTGAAGGGATATCCAAATAGTGCACTACAGGATGACCTGCACACATTTACAGATAATGTCCATACAGGTTTCCCCAGTATCCAAAAGTGGAGCTTGCCTATGAAACCTTTCCTAAGCTGAAGTGGCATAAAGTGAAGCAGCAATTACCGTAGGACGTATCTTGCTAACGGATGCACGAAATAAATCCAGATCAAGCACAGATTCTCACGGACATAGTCCAAAGCTATGCTGGACTGAGATGCTGCTGAGATGCTGAGTGTTCAATAAGTCCCCAGGGAGGGAGCTTGGTGGGGCGAATCTCGCAGCATTTGGGGTGAGCACTGCCTTTGTGGTGTCTTGCTGCAAAACAAATGCTATTTCCTCTTTTTGCCTTTTTTTGTAAAAACAAAAACCCTCTTCAGTTAGAAAAACAGGTATCAATGTAGGTCTTTGATAAAAGCAAAGTGGCATAAAGCAAACTTTAAAAAAGCAGGGGGCGCCTATACAATGATAACCACTAAGACAGAGTTGTGAACAAAATACTTTCTGTGAAAATCCAGAGGAAATAATCCCTGCATTTATTAAATGAAGGAAGGAAGACTTCAGGATGGAGCTAATATTTGAGGATGACTTTGGGTGCGGGGGTGGGGGGTGAGTTCCAGTTAAGAATTTGAGGATGCACATACATTCTCAAAGGTGCGGAAGGCTTAGGTCTTTAATTGGTAATCAAACATCGTTACTTCCCTCTAAAGAACACAAGGTGTAACATTCTTACTGCTGAATTTTACTTGCACTCAAACTATTAAGATGCTTTCCAAATTCCCCTAATTCTCTGGCTTACAATTAACCTATAATTTCATCATGAGGAACACATTTTAAACTCAGAAATCTGTAAGTGTGTTTAATCACTCTTCAAAATTTTATAGGAATTCTCTATCTTCAAATTACCTATAAACTCAATATAAATCAAAGTGAGTTCATTTATCATGCTGCTTGATTCACCTGCTTACATCTAAGTTTATTCCCATACATCTTCTCCTTTTGCTATATCCTTTGCCTTTTTCTACCAGACATCATCATTGTTGTTAAGTGCACAAAGTCTGGCACTGCTACCTGGACTCAAATCCTAGCTTAGCCATTTATTAGTTGCATGATTTTGGACAATTTGCTTAATGTCTCCATGCTATAGTTTCCCTGGGTGGAACAGGAATAATAATAATCACTTCAAGGTTGTTAGACATAAGTGAGTCAATGTACACACTGTATTTGGAGTAGTGCCTGGCATGTAGCAAGTATGATACATGAGCTAATCATCATTACCTTTCACTTTTTATTCTATTATCTTTTTTGTGCATGTGTGTGTCTTTTATTTTTTTATTAGTCATCAATTTTATACACATCAGTGTATACATGTCAATCCCAATCGCCCAATTCATCACACCATCCACCCGCCACTGCTTTCCCCACTTGGTGTCCATAGGTTTGTTCTCTACATCTGTGTCTCTATTTCTGCCCTGCAAACCAGTTCATCTGTACCATTTTTCTAGGTTCCACACATACACGTTAATATACGATATTTGTTTTTCTCTTTCTGACTTAACTTCACTCTATACGACAGTCTCTAGATCCATCCACGTCTCAACAAATGACCCAATTTCGTTTCTTTTTATGGCTGAGTAATATTCCATTGTATATATGTACCACATCTTCTTTATCCATTCATCTGTCAATGGGCATTTAGGTTGCTCCCATGACCTGGCTATTGTAAATAGTGCTGCAATGAACATTGGGGTGCATGTGTCTTTTTGAATTATGCTTTTCTCTGGGTATATGCCCAGTAGCAGGATTGCTGGATCATATGGTAATTCAATTTTTAGTTTTTTAAGGAACCTCCATGCTGTTCTCCACAGTGGCTGTATCAATTTACATTCCCACCAACAGTGCAAGAGGGTTGCCTTTTCTCCACACCCTCTCCAGCATTTGTTGTTTGTACATTTTCTGATGATGCCCATTGTAACTGGTGTGAGGTGATACCTCATTGTAGTTTTGATTTGCATTTCTCTAATAATTAGTGATGTTGATCAGCTTTTCATATGCTTCTTGGCCATCTGTATGTGTTCTTTAGAGAAATGTCTATTTAGGTCTTCTGCCCATTTTTGGATTGGGTTGTTTTTTTAATATTGAGTTGCATGAGCTGTTTATATATTTTGGAGATTAATCCATTGTCCATTGATTCGTTTGCGAATATTTTCTCCCATTCTGACGGTTGTCTTTTTGTCTTGTTTATGGTTTCCTTTGCTGTGCAAAACCACTGAAGTTTCATTAGGTCCCATTTGTTTATTTTTGTTTTTATTTCCCTTTCTCTAGGAGGTGAGTCAAAAAGGATCCTGCTGTGATTTATGTCATAGAGTGCTCTGCCTATGTTTTCCTCTAAGAGTCTTATAGTGTCTGGCCTTACATGTAGGTGTTTAACCCATTTTAGTTTATTTTTGTGTATGGTGTTAGGTAGTGTACTACTTTCCTTCTTTTACATGAATCTGTCCAGTTTTCCCAGCACCACTTATTGAGGAGAATGTCCTTTCTCTGCTGTATATACTTGCCTCCTTTGTCATAGATTAGTTGACCATAGGTGAGTGGGTTTATCTCTGGGCTTTCTATCTTGTTCCATTGATGTATGTTTCTGTTTTTGTGCCAGTACCATATTGTCTTTATTACTGTAGCTTTGTAGTATAGTCTGAAGTCAGGGAGTCTGATTCCTCCAGCTCCGTTTTTTTCCCTCAAGACTGCCTTGGCTATTCGGGGTCTTTTTTGTCTCCATACAAATTTTAAGATATTTAGTTCTAGTTCCATAAAAAATGCCATTGGTAATTTGATAGGGATTGCATTGAATCTGTAGGTTGCTTTGGGTAGTATAGTCATTTTCATAGTATTGATTCTTCCAATCCAAGAACAAGGTATATCTCTCCATCTGTTGGAAGCATCTTTAATTTCTTTCATCGGTGTCTTATAGTTTTCTGCATACAGGTCTTTTGTCTCCCTAGGTAGGTTTATTCCTAGGTATTTTATTCTTTTTGTTGCAATGGTAAATGGGAGTGTATCTTTAATTTCTCTTTCAGATTTTTCATCATTAGTGTGTAGGAATGCAACAGATTTCTCTGCATTAATTTTGTATCCTGCAACTTTACCAAATTCATCGATTAGCTCTAGTAGTTTTCTGGTGGCATCTTTAGGATTCTCTATGTATAGTATCATGTCATCTGCAGACAGTGACAGTTTTACTTCTTCTTTTCCAATTTGTATTCCTTTTATTTATTTTTCTTCTCTGATTGCCATGGCTAGGACTTCCAAAGCTATGTTGAATAATAATGGTGAGAGTAGACATCCTTGTCTTTTTCCTGATCTTAGAGGAAATGCTTTCAGTTTTTCACCATTAAGAATGATGTTTGCTGTGGGTTTGTCATATATGGCCTTTATTATGTTGAGGTAGGTTCCCTCTATGCCCACCTTCTGGAGAGTTTTTAACATAAATTGGTGTTGAATTTTGTCAAACCTTTCTCTGCATCTATTTAGATGATCATATGGTTTTTATTCTTCAATTTGTTAATATGGTGCATCACATTGATTGTTTTGCATATATTGAAGAATTCTTGCCTCCCTGGGATAAATCCCACTTGATCATGGTGTATAATCCTTTTAATGTCTTGCTGGATTCTGTTTGCTAGTATTTTCTTGAGGATTTTTGCATCTATATTCATCAGTGATACTGGTCTGTACTTTTTTTGTTGTTGTTGTATCTTTGTCTGGTTTTGGTATCAGGGTGATGGTGGCCTCACAGAATGAGTTTGGGAGTATTCCTTCCTCCACAATTTTTTGGAAGAGTTTGAGAAGGATGGGTGTTAGCTCTTCTCTAAATGTTTGATAGAATTCACCTGTGAAGCCATCTGGTCCTGGACTTTTGTTTGTTGGAAGATTTTTAATCACAGTTTCAATTTCAGTGCTTGTGATTGGTCTGCTCATATTTTCTATTTCCTCCTGGTTCAGTCTTGGAAGGTTATACCTTTCTAAGAATTTGTCCATTTCTTCCAGGTTGTCCATTTTATTGGCATAGAATTGCTTGTAGTAGTCTCTTAGGATGCTTTGTATTTCTGCAGTGTCTGTTGAAACTTCTCCTTTTTCATTTCTAATTCTATTGGTTTGAGTCCTCTCCCTCTTTTTCTTGATGAGTCTGGCTAATGGTTTATCAATTTTGTTTATCTTCTCAAAGAACCAGCTTTTAGTTTTATTGATTCTTGCTATTGTTTTCTTTGTTTCTATTTCTGCTCTGAGTTTTATGATTTCTTTCCTTCTGCTAACTTTGGGTTTTGTTTGTTCTTCTTTCTCTAGTTCCTTTAGGTGTAAGGTTAAATTGTTTATTTGAGATTTTTCTTGTTTCTTGAGTAGGCTTGTGTAGCTATAAACTTCCCTCTTAGCACTGCTTTTGCTGCATCCCATACGTTTTGGATCGTCGTGTTTTCATTGTCATTTGTCTCTAGGTTTTTTTGATTTCCTCTTTGATTTCTTCAGTGATCTCTTGGTTATTTAGTAACGTATTGTTTAGCTTTCATGTGTTTATGTTTATTAAATTTTTTTTCCCTGTAATTCATTTCTAATCTCATAGCATTGTGATCAGAAAAGATATTTGATATGATTTCAATTTTCTTAAATTTACTGAGGCTTGATTTGTGACCCAAGAGGTGATCTATTCTGGAGAATGTTCCATGCGCACTTGAGAAAAAAGTGTAATCTGCTGTTTCTGGATGGAATGTCCTATAAATATCAATTAAATCTATTGGTCTATTGTGTCATTTAAAGCTTCTGTTTCCTTATTTATTTTCATTTTGGATGATCTGTCCATCGGTGTAAGTGAGGTGTTAAAGTCCCCCACTATTATTGTGTTACTGTCGATTTCCTCTTTTAGAGCTGTTAGCAGTTGCCTTATGTATTGAGGTGCTCCTATGTTGGGTGCATATATATTTATAATTGTTATATCTTCTTCTTGGATTGATCCCTTGATCATTATGTAGTGTTCTTCCTTGTCTCTTCTAACATTCTTTATTTTAAAATCTATTTTATCTGATATGAGTATAGCTACTCCAGCTTTCTTTTGATTTCCATTTGCATAGAATATCTTTCTCCATCCCCTCAATTTCAGTCTGTATGTGTCCCCATGTCTGAAGTGGGTCTCTTGTAGACAGCATAGAGATGGGTCTTGTTTTTGTATCCATTCAGCAAGCCTGTGCCTTTTGGATGGAGCATTTAATCCATTCACGTTTAAGGTAATTATCGATATGTATGTTCCTATGACCATTTTCTTAATTGTTCTGAGTTTATTTTTGTAGGTCCTTTTCTTCTCTTGTGTTTCCCACATAGAGAAGTTCCTTTAGCATTTGTTGTAGAGCTGGTTTGGTGGTGCTGAATTCTCTTAGCTTTTGCTTGTCTGTAAAGCTTTAATTTCTCCATCAAATCTGAATGAGATCCTTTCCAGGTAGAGTAATCTTTGTTGTAGGTTCTTCCCTTTCATCTCTTTAAGTATATCATGCCCCTCCCTTCTGGCTTGTAGAGTTTCTGCTGAGAAATCAGCTGTTAACCTTATGGGAGTTCCCTTTTATGTTATTTGTCTTTTTTCCCTTGCTGCTTTCAATAATTTTTCTTTGTCTTTAATTTTTGCCAGTTTGACTACTGTGTATCTCGGTGTGTTTCTCCTTGGGTTTATCCTGTATGGGACTCTCTGCGCTTCCTGGACTTGGATGGCTATTTCCTTTCCCATGTTAGGGCAGGTTTTGACTATAATGTCTTCAAATATTTTCTCTGGTCCTTTCTCTCTCTCTTCTCTTTCTGGAACCTCTATAATGTGAATGTTGTTGCATTTAATGTTGTCCCAGAGGTCTCTTATGCTATCTTCATTTATTTTCATTCTTTATTCTTTATTCTGCTCCTCAGCAGTGAATTCCACCATTTTGTCTTCCAGGTCACTTATCCGTTCTTCCGCCTCAGTTATTCTGCTATTGATTCCTTCTAGTGTAGTTTTCATTTCAGTTATTTTATTGTTCATCTCTGTTTGTTTGTTCTTTAATTCTTCTATGTCTTTTTTAAACATTTCTTGCAGCTTCTCGATCTTTGCCCACATTCTTTTTCCGAGGTCCTGGATCATCTTCACTATCATTATTCTGAATTCTTTTTCTGGAACGTTGCTATCTCCACTTCATTTAGTTGTTTTTCTGGGGTTTTATCTTTTGCCTTCATCTGGTATATAGTCCTCTGCCTTTTCATCTTGTCTATCTTTCTGTGAATGTGGTTTTTGTTCCCCAGGCTACAAGACTGTAGTTCTTCTTGCTTCTGTGGTCTGCCCTCTGGTGGATGAGGCTATCTAATAGGCTTGTTCAAGTTCCCTGATGGGAGAGACTGTAGGTGGGTAGAGCTGACTGTTGCTCTGGTGGGCAGATATCAGTAACTTTAATCCACTTGACTGCTGATGGGTGGGGCTGGGTTCCCTCCCTGTTGGTTGTTTGGCCTGAGGTGACCCTACACTGGAGCCTACCTGGTCTCTTTGGTGGGGCTAATGGCGGACTCAGGGAGAGCTCACATCAAGGAGTTCTTCCCAGAACTTCTGCTGCCAGTGTCCTTGTCCCCATGGTGAGCCATAGCCACTGCCTGCCTCTGCAGGAGACCCTCCAACAGTAGCAGGTAGGTCTGGTTCAGTCTCCCCTAGGTTCACTGCTCCTTCCCCTGGGTCCCGATGCACACACTACTTTGTGTGTGCCCTCTAAGAGTGGAGTATCTGTTTCCCCCAGTCCTGTCAAAGACCTGCAATCAAATCCCACTAGCCTTCAATGTCTTGATTCTCTAGGAATGCCTCCTCCTGTTGCCAGAACCCCAGGTTGGGAACCTGACATGGGGCTCAGAATCTTCACTCCAGTAAGTGGACTTCTGTGGTATAAGTGTTCTCCAGTCTGTGAGTCACCCACTCAGCAGTTATGGGATTTGATTTTACTGTGATTGTGCCCCTCCTACAATCTCATTGTGGCTTCTCCTTTGTCTTTGGATGTGGGGTATCTTTTTTTTTTTTTTTTTGGTGGTACGCGGGCCTCTCACTGCTGTGGCCTCTCCCGTTGCAGAGCACAGGCTCTGGACGCGCAGGCTCAGCGGCCATGGCTCATGGGCCCAGCCACTCCACGGCATGTGGGATCTTCCCGGACTGGGGCAAGAACCCATGTCCCCTGCATCGGCAGGTGGACTCTCAACCACTGTGCCACCAGGGAAGCCCTGGGGCATCTTTTTTGGTGAATTCCAGTGTCTTCCTGTTGATGATTGTTCAGCAGCTAGTTGTGATTCTGGGGTTCTTGCAAGAGGGAGTGAGAGCACATCCTTCTACTCTGCCATCTTGGTTTCTAATCCTTGTGTGTGTCTTTTAAAACTGAAAAAACCTAAGCTGTATGTCCCTTGTCAGGTGTCTTAATATAATGTACATAAGATCTCTACAGAGACAATTGATACACTCTTCCACCTTTTATTCCATGTTATTTCCATATATGCTCAGCATCATGGTTCTCTATCTTGTCAAATATTCCATCAAAGAATTTCATATCACTCGGAAGGTCATTCTGCTCATTTGTGCTGAGTGGTATGTTGTCAGCTTGGTCTCACCATTCTGTCTTTTGCTGAATATCTCTAATCTTTAGAGCCTTCAAACATTAGAGTTTCCAGGGTTTAGTTCTTGCATCTTCTTTGGAGATCTCACCCAGTCTCATGACTTTAAATCTTTGGTAATTATGACAGTTTTTTTGTTTGTTTGTTTGTTTGTTTTTTTGTGGTATGTAGGCCTCTCACTGTTGTGGCCTCTCCCATTGCAGAACACAGGCTCCAGATGCACAGGCTCAGTGGCCATGGCTCACGGACCTAGCCACTCCGCGGCATGTGGGATCTTCCCAGACCAGGGCATGAACCCGTGTCCCCTGCATCGGCAGGTGGACTCTCAACCACTGCGCCACCAGGGAAGCCCAATGACAGTTAATTTTATGTGTCAATTTGACTGGGCTACATGGTGCCCAAATATTTGATCAAACATTAGTCTGGGTGTATCTGTGAGGGTATTTTTAAATGAAATTAATATTTGAATTCATGGATTGAGTAAAGCAGGTTGGTTTCCCTAATGTGGCTGGCTCTCATTCAAGCAGTTGAAGACCTGCTTGATGGAACAATAAGACTGATTAAGAGGGTTAGTTAGGCCTCCTGCATAACAATCTGATCTGAACATTGGTCCTTTCTGGCCTTTGAACTTGAATTAGAACATTGGATCTTCTTACTTGGGTCTCAAGCCTGCTGACTTTCAGACTGGAACTTACATCATTGACGCTCTTGGTTCTCAGTCTTTCAGACTCAGACTGGAACTACATATAAACTCTCCTGGGTCTCCAGCTTGACAAGTTCAGATCTTGGGGTGTCTCAGCTTCCATAATCATGTGAGCAAATTCCTTATAATAAATATCTTTATATATATACACACACATAGACTATTTTATATATATATATTGAGATGGAGAAGACTGAAGGAGGAGCAGGTTGAATTTGGGAAAAGGGATTTAATCATGTTAATTTGGAAGTACTTATTACACATTCCAATGCAGTCAGGTTAGAAGCTAGATATATATGTTTAGGGTTTGATGAGCAGTTCAGACTTAAGATAAAATTTATAGATTATCAATGTATTAGTGTTTTCCAGATAGCCAGAGCCAATACCATAGATGATTGATAGATAGATGATAGATAGATAGATACGTAGATAGATATGTATATATTTTTATTGTAAGACATACATAGAAGACATACAAAGAAGAAAAATATTTTGGATCTCCATCAATCAGTTGAAATGCATTCCCTATGAACTTCATGTCTTTCTTCTATTTTTTCCCTGGCACTTCTTGAATTCAGTTGTTTGGTGCTAGCCTACGATCATTAAATTTACAAGATTGTATTCCCACACACTAGACACATGTTATCAGGTTTCACTGAGATTTGCACTGAGAATTATGCATATATTACTTCATTTATCCTTCACCAAAACCCCATGGAGAAGGTATTATTATTCTAATTACAAACTACTCTAGATCATGAACTTACAGTGGTCACTCTTGAATAGGAATAAGCAAGAATGCTAAATACCAAATACCAAAGTTGTACAGTTTACAGATCACATTATCCTAGTGGAAGAGCTGCATCTATACAAGGTAAGTATTCTGAAGTTACGTTAATAATTTTTCTTGTTTTTAATGCACTGTTCCTGTATGAGTTTAGATTGAAAAACTTAACATAAGGCAGATGGAAGTCAAAGTCACTGACAGTTAATCACAGCAAACTTTGATCTTTAAGGCATGCTTCAAAGTGATGGGAACAAATATTTTGACATAAAAATGAAAACATTAACAATAATAATAATTATAAAACATACCTTGTATAAGGCTTTATAACATCACTTACAAAGCATATGTATTATATATCTCATTTGAATCTCACAGAATCTTTGAAGTACAGATTATTATAACCTCTTTTTCACAGATGAAGAAAATGATGCTCAGATCAGATAAATGACTTAAACCCACTCAGTAAGGAGCAAGTAGCTGAGTTGGATCTTGAGTAAAAACTTTCTGATTCTAAGTTTTATATGATTGTTTTATTGTATGTATATTAATTTTAGAAGGGCATGGGCTATTCAACTAGTTCTGATAGTTTGGGTTGCCATGTAATATATATGTTTGATCTTGAAAAGTAGAGATTATATTCATTATTAGATGAATAACAATAAATAACATCACCTCTAAATACACCATCCCTGAGCTTCAAGAATCTCTGAAACTCTATAAGGCCTCTCTTACAGCTTTTAAGAAGTGATATCTATACTTATGCATTGTTACCTGAAATGGAATGCTTCCCTTGTGTAAATGCAATGTTATTCTCACTAGTCAAAGGAAAATCAAAATCAAAATGGCTAGATACATTTAGATATTCACCGAGATAGCTCACAGTAAATACTGATTCATAATTATCTGATTTTGAAATATGATATGATAATACCTTGTGCTAGTTCACTACATTCTACTTAGGCAGACAAATACTATTTTGACTACTAGTATTGATCACCAAAAGAATTTGAATTTTTGCAGGTAACAGATTTACTAGAAGTATGAAGATCTACAGCAGAGCTGAATTGCTGGACAACAGTGAATTCTGAATAATGCATTTCAGTCTGTGTTACTAAAAATGCAGCATGTGTCAGTCACATAAAACCCAGTTTTCATAGAGGGATCCTTTTGCATTCTCCACTGTAACTTACAACAGGCAGAGAATCTTCACAAATTAAAGCTGAAATCCAAAATAACCCCACCCCTCCCTCCCCCCTTCCCCAGTTTCCTGGCAAAGATTTAAATTAAGTACTTAGTTGTAGTGTATTAGTCAACGGTATCTAAAATATTTTCTTTCTATGTATTGAAGTGGGTGTGTGTGTGTGTGTGTGTGTGTGTGTGTGTGTGTGTTTATCTGTGTAGGTTAAATATAAAGGTGACTTAATGTTTAGTAAGTGATCACATAAGAAAGGCAACAACTAGTTCATTTGTGTAAACAAGCCTTGCCTTCTCTCTTTATTTAGCCTTAGCAATATGGATTAGAAATAAAAGTGTTATTGTATATATTTAAGAGATTGAAATTTAGGGAAAGAGGAATAAAATGAATGGTAGAAATTCTAGCTTATACCATTTCGATCTTTCTTTCTTGAAAATGCGTGCAAGGAAATTATAACTAAGTTGTGGAAAGCAGTAGTAGATTTAAATATATTCAATTTATAACTTGCTGCAGGAGTATTCATTTCATTAAGAACTGTCCTTGCAGTTTGGCATTTTCCTGTCACTTAACTGAGTCCAGAAATTCTCCCCTGGCTCACCGTATTGCAGAGCTGCCGTCTGTACTGCCCATGCCTGAGCCCTTGTTAGGCAACTCCCCGGCTTATGCAGCCCCAGGCTGCCCATTCTTGTTCAGCAGTTACTGGCTTTCTCCCTCCTTTCCTTGGCTAGGTATGTTTCCCTACTTTGCTCCCCTACTCTGAGCAAGTAACCAGCTTATTTTCATTTTGTGATATATAACAAATTCATGATTTTTTTTTCCTGATTGTTTCTTCGACCTCAACAACATGAAGGAAATAGAATGAAGGGAATCAAAGATTTTCTGAAAAAGAAAGGTGGAAATACTGAGTGCAAACATTGATCTCTATCCTACTTAGGGGATGTAATTTTGTCAGGGCTTTGGGTCTAACTGTGAAGGGCTTTTTGTTTTTGCCACTAACCTCTTATAAAATGTTTTATCTATGTGCCTATATGGAATTATTCCTGTTTACATTAACTTTACTAACAAATATTTCACCTGATGACCTTTTGCCCAGTCCTCTTGGACACACATCCATTACTGATGATCAGCTGAAGCATCATTTAATTCATAGAATATTTCATAACCCTCTCACACAGAGTTTTGAGACTTCTCTTTTTTGATCTCTTACTCTGTTCATATATTTATCATAACATTTACAACACTCATCTTTATTACATATGTGACAGCCCAAATTGTAAACTTCTTGAAAACAGAAACAGTATTTGATTCTTCTCTTTATGTCAAGAGCCAATAACACTGCCTGGCACCTAGAAGGTGTTGAATGAATGTTTGTTTTGTAAAGAATGATGGCAAGCAAGAATATTTGAAAATTGTGGTGAACAAAGATACAGAGAGTTGCTTGGAGAAGAGTTAGGATCCAGGAACAAAAATCAAATTGGGTTAGGAAAATTAAGAGGAGAGTAAAAGTACACATTTAAAACTTGCATTTTCTCATTCACTATTAAAGATCAAAAAATAACATATGTGTGCTTGATGGACACGTGGATTACCATTGCATTCTTCTCTGCTCTAAGTGCATGAAATAGTAACAAAAATGATGATGACAACATTTACTGAGATTTTCCCAAACAAATTTATCACGTGGGATCACACCACGATCTTCATTTTACAGATAAGGAAGTGAGGCTCAGAAAGTTTTAGTAACTTACCCAACATCACACAACTACTAAGTGGTGGAATTTGGGATTGAAACTAGGCATTCTTATTTCAGAGCTGGGATTTTCAACTCCCAAACTATACTGACTCTTGAATGGTGACAACTTTTATGCTATCTTTGCCTAGTGTAATAGCACCAATTACCAGCTGATGGGGGTCCAGTGATAGGTATACAATTTCAGATTAAAGACACTGGCTACTCAGAAAACAAAATCTAGAATTGGGCTTTATCATTGATATATTCTAAATAACTGTATATATCCCCAGCAGTAACTATTTGAATTCATCTGAAGGTATAAAATACCCATTATTATTTAGACCAATCTTTCTCAAACTATCTCTTATAAAGGATCAGTCTTTATCTTACCATCCCCATTTTACATGGACTGAAATGAATTTGTTCTGTGCACACCTATCACATAGTTTCCACCAAAAGCAAATTATCACATGAGTTTCCCATCAGCACAACCTATGTCCTGCTCAATAAGATTAATTCATGTACCACATGTTTAGATATTTCTGAAATGTCAAATTGTAAAGGTTTCCAAGCACTTCATTTCTGTACTTTACTTAACAGAGACCAATAACAAGAATCTATGAACTAACATCACTCTGCAGATCACACTTGGAGCAGCACTAGTTTAGAACAGCTGGACATAAGCCCCAGCAAGGGCTGGGGAACTCTGACACCATTCTGCACCCTCCCACCTTTGCAAATCTTTGCATTCTTGCAAAGACTATCTGCTCTCCTAGGTGTCCTTCTACTTCTAAGCAAGCAGGTATTGCAGACCTAGTACAAAGGTTTTGTTTTGTCTGGGCTTTTTTTCCCTTTTGTTTCCTGACATTATTCCTACTTCCAACTTCTCCTGGGGCTCACTGCCCATTAGATCAATGACATTTATTTTGTCAGATCGAAGAAACAGATATCATAGAACAAAGAGATCATTTTTAGAAAACAGTCTAAAATCTAGGAAGGAGAAAGCACTTAATGGGCTAATAGGGAGTAGCTGAATAACTAGGTAGTAGAAAAGACTAAAGGTAAAACACTGCTCATGTTGCTGAGAAAGGATTTAGTGCTTTCATCTCTATAAACCTAAGGTCCAGGGGAAGAGTAAGATGATAGAACTCTCAAATATGTTGATGGGAAAAACAAAAGCAGTGAGGGCTTGTGATACTCTTCTGGTTTGGAACTCCGTGAAGAAATGGCTTACAGATTGTCATTTGCCAAAACTGAGTGGACAGAGTAGAACCAAAATAGTAGCATAATATATTAGATAAAGAAATATCTGAAACATACTTCACACATATCAGCTTGAGAATTCCTCATAAAAATTACATGACACGAGGCAAGATCTAGAATTTTCAAAAAGATCTTATGAAGGATTTCAAAGTGCTGAGAGTGCTGATGAGAGATAGGTTGGGGTGTGGTTCCAAGACAAGGAAACTGCAGTGTGTTCCCTGCAGAGGGACACCCTGTGAGGAACTGAGGACACGAACAGCAAATTCCACCAAATTCCCTCCAGCAAGGAGGAGGCTGCTTGCACATCTGGGAGGCCAGGAAGGATTTAACTGAGGATACAGCAGAAAAAATTGGGGCAGAGATATCTGCCCCCAAATACTCCATGAAACCTGCCATCATTCCATGCTTAGATGACAGTAGGGGAGCAGTGAAGAAAAAAGGTAGAAGAGGGGAAACTCTTAATTGTCTTAAATAACTTAAAAGAGATTATTTTTTAAACTGGACAGTGACTAGGTTTAAATCTTGAATTCCTAAATATTGAACCACAATGTGGGATTTTGTGAACAAACTCAGTTCAGTTAAATAAAGTAAATTCAATCCTTGCACCTCTCTGACTTTTGCGTATTCAACCTTGTAATGATTTGTTCCCATACACAGAGAATTTTACCTGTATTTGTGTCCCTGAAATTAAAGAAGAAATGTTGATACAATTTTCATAAAAAATTTTGATAGCTAAAGTAAAGAAAAAAGTCAACTATGTCCTAAAAATTTTAAATAATTGTGCAACTTTTAACTTCATGTTTCCCATGTGGATATGGCCCAAGTAGAGTACTTTAACAGCTTTCACATAAAAAGTGTCAGATAACAATGGTTATCTGACCAAATAAGATGGTGCCATAAAAGCACTAAGCTGTGATGCATTTGCCTTTTTTCTAGAGGTGAAGAGCATTAGAGAATTCCAGCATGTTCTCTTATGATTAAATTTATGCCACAAGCACTACAAAGTCTGACCTGAACAAGAGAGACACATAACCTGTGCAAGAAATCCTTGCTCAGAAAGGGCAGTACAGAACATGAGAAATAAGACAAATTGTCTTTTTGCCATGGAATATTAGCCTTTGTGAGCCCTGTAACATCTGCCTGTGTTCCTTCCAAACAGGAAAATTTTTGAAAATTGCATCTGTCCATCATTATCTTTGAGCCTCTTTAGCCTAGACCAGTTTGCCTTTTTGCAGTTGAGAAGAATTTGAAATTCTTCTTTACTGTATGTGGCACAGACTGCAGTTTATTATCACGCAAATATATACAACAGAGGAGTAGCTGGCTGAATTAATGCATAATAATATGAAACAGGAAAAAGGAGATGTGACTTGAGTCTCTGAATCAGTTTTTGCTTTGCTCTGTGATCTTAAAAAAATCCTATCAACATAGCAAATCATCTACCAATGTGATAGTTTAATCTAGCAGAACACATCTTAAGACTGCCCTGTTTAGAACATTTGTTTGTCACTAGCCACATGTGGCGATTAACCATTTGAAATGTAGAACATGAGACTGATCAACTGAATTATTAATTTTCATTAATTTAAATTTAAATTAAAAAATGCAAGCATTGTAAAATGTTTTCTGATTAAATGTAATTTTATTATTTTGGTTGGAGTAATTTCACTTTAAACACTGCATCATGTAAGATGTCACTGTTGTATTATAGTGTGTGTTGGATGCTTGTTGTATTATAGTGTGTATTGGATCATTTCTAGTATCACACGTAACCAGACGGTTCTAGTATTATACCCAAACAGATCATCTATCTAGTTGGTATCAATTGATTGGTTCAGTTTAAATGATTATCTGTAGACTTTGATGTAACATTATTAAAATAGTAAAAAAGAAAAGTAATGTTTATTTTAATATATTATGCAATGTAATTTATAGTGATACTAATTGTAAATAGAAACCATTGTATTAGATATCTACTGCTGTGTAGCAAGTTACTCCAAAATTTAGTGGATTAAAGCAACAGCTACTTATTACCTCACAGTTTCAATGGGCCATATAATGTGGTATGGTTTGACTGGGTGCCTCTGACTTTGGACTCACAAAGCTGTTTTCAAAGGTGTTGGTCAACCTTGTAGTCATCTTGAGTTTTAACTAGAGGAAGATCTGCTTCTTCTAAGCTCGCTCATATAAACATTGTCAGGTTTCAAGTCTTCACTGACTGTTGGCTCAAGACAACAAATCCTTGCCACACGGGTCTTTCCATCTGCAGAGTGCTTATTTCTTTCAGAATAAGGGCCCTGAGAAAAAGAGACACTGAGAGACAGAGACACACCATGAACAACAGTATCAGAATATCACATAGGAAAAATTGTGACAATAGGTTCAAAGACCTGAAAGAAGAAAGACCTAAATAAATGGAGATATGTATCATGTTTATGAGTGTGAGGACTCAGTGTCTTTAAAATATCATCTCTTCCTAAATTGATCTCTAGACTGAATGCAATACCAATCAAAATCTCAGTGAGTTTTTCTGTACATATTGACCGGCTGTATCTAAAATACATATAGAAATGGAAAGAACCTAGAATATCAAAGATAATCTTGAAAAAAACAAGTCATAGACTTTATTATATACCATAGTGATCAAGACAGTGTGTTATTGATATAAAATGGACAGTTCAATGGAAAAGAATATTGATTCTGGAAATAGATCTATGAGAAGAGAAAGACAGGCTAAGAAGGTATAAATACGTTGCCAAGACACATACCAGAAGACAGCATCCCAGGCTGAAGGAGAAGTTGTGAAAGAGGTCCAGGTAGCAAGCAAGTCTTGCTTGAATAATGGCTCAGATAGCAAGCAAGTTCTGAAGGGTAGCAGGAAGTTGAACCTGAAGCTTTTTCCTGACATACTGGCTGATAAATGTAATAGGTCTGCTGTAAATCTCTTGGGAGCTGCTGAATGTGGCAGTCCTATCTGCTGGGAATAAGGACTGACCAGGTATATGAATGACTGACTCCCTTAAAAAGTATCCAACAAACCCCAGAAGCTACGCTGAGAAGTTGCACCTTACAGTGAAATTGACCTTACTGCCTTGTGCTACAGCATAAAGTGCCCAAATTTCCTCATCATGCCATACCTCAGGAGGGTGTAAGCATAAAATATCCTGCCCAGGAAAAGAACAGACAGTTCTTTACTTTTTTATTCAACATGAACAAGCTTTTCAGTTATTGTGTACATTATTCTTTAGTCATTCAGGTGACACAGAGAACAAAACAGCAGAATGCTCTTAAAGATAATAGGAGACTTAATTGTTCCTATGTCTTACATAAGATTTAGGAATAAGAATAACTTAAAGTTAAGTGCTTATTACTGAAATACGAACAAAAGGAAATATTACATATCTGCTGATAGTATTTTCACGGTTAGGTGACATTCATTGGATCAGTTTGAAGTTTTTTTTTTTTAATATATCAGCAATGATATAATGGACTTAATTTAATAAATAATGATAAAACTGTGGTTCTAGCATATTAGTTTTCCATACAGTTCAAGCTAAAATGATAAAATTCTATCAAATCATTTACTCCATAGATTTATTCTCAAATATATATATTTTAAAAGTCTACATTTCAGGATTGGTCAAACATTATAAAGTATAAAGAAAAAAGATAAAAAGAGTTAAAGTTGATATTCTAGATTTTATATAAAATCTTGGATTTGGTACTTTGTTAACTGAAATCACCTGGTAATGAAATGTGAGCATTCCTCCCAGAGCAAAGCTACAACCTCTATGGCTTATCCCTGACCTCCATTATTTGAAAAAATAAACTTAGCCCTGTGTCCTGAAGTTGAAAAAAAAAAGACATTGAT
The DNA here is from genome assembly GCF_937001465.1 of Orcinus orca. NCBI lineage: Eukaryota > Metazoa > Chordata > Mammalia > Artiodactyla > Delphinidae > Orcinus > Orcinus orca. Next base: position 119,840,939 of record NC_064562.1, read on the forward strand.
GCATGAATGTGTGGTGAAATTTAAAAAATATGCAACGACTCTTGGGAAATATACTCACTACATTAGAGAGAAGAAATAAGAGAGAGAGAGAAAGCCCAAACTCCCTTGCTCCTATGAGTTGTCAACGCACCATGGAGCCTTAGCGATGTTCCCTGTGACAATACCTTAGCTAGTTTCTATTTTTAAAGTCCTCCTATGCCTCTGAAACAAGCTGGCTGCCTTATATGTAAGAATATTCTGATTATCTCTTCTCTACTACCTGAATATCCATGATAAGCAAGCTTTTGACTGTGTTTGTAACAATTAACATTTTCTCAATCTTAATTTTATAAAAATTTAGTCACTACTTCCAAACAAGCAAACAAAAAATCTTCAAAGGTAAATCATTTTTCCAGCCAGCGGCTGTCAATAAATATAGACTTTGCTGGGTAGCCCTTACTTTTGGCCATGAATATTTTCATATTGCTAGGGGACTTTTTCCCTAAAGTCATATTTTATTCTCATCTAAGGTGCCCAGTCACAATTATGTGAAACCCTTTTACCGAGAAGAATAATAACCTGCCCTTCTAGAATAAATACACTGGAATTTTTAGATAATTATGAGGTTTTAGAATAAACTGGTAACTAAAGGATCTGTAGACAGGTTTTGTTTGATTCACTAGAGTTTCTTTGTTAAGTTTAGTGAATATTTTGAAAACAGATGATCTAATATGAAAATCTACTTTTCTAGCTTCTCCTCAAAAACTGAAAATCTCACAACTGTGAGTCTGAATTCCTATCTGTCAATCATTAACAGAGTTGAGAAACTTCTTTTCTCTTTATATAAGTAAAATTCTCCAGTTTGTCTGTCTTTTTTCATGAAGCAGCTTCATTCATTGTGTTTTTACCTGACTCTTATAGGCTATGGTTTAGAATCTTCAGGAGGGTGGAGAATTAGAGAGCTAATAAATCATGTACTAATTCCCCTCCTGAACTTATAACCCAGTGAGAAAGAATTCAGAAGCAAAAGATCAAAATACCAGCTTTAGTTTTAATAAAAACGAATTAAAAGGTGAGACTTTAGGTGTGGGCCCAAATGTGTCTACAAATGCTCCCACCTCCTAATATAGACTATGGAGTGGACTACTACTAGGTCTAAAGAACAGACTCACACAAGATTCTTGCCTCACATGGGTCTCAGGCAGAGAGGGGAGAAAAGAATGCTAATCTCCAGAGTTTTCATTTCCTTTTTAGATTAGTTTTGGCCAAAAAAGAAACTTGGACAATGAATGTCAGACTTTTGCCAACCACCAATTAGCAATTCATTCCTTCCTCAAAGAGTGGGAATGGTGTGAAGAGAGGCCATGTGGAGAGGGCACTCCATATGGAAACGCCAGTGAAGGAGAATGGTTTCTTTCCTAAAATTAGTGTTTCCTAGTAAAACAATAAATGAGATATGAATCTGTATACAGGGACACTCTAATAGTGGATAGTGAGTGAAATAAACTTGAAAGGGTAAAGACAGTGACTTGAAAAGGTAGTGGCAGAAATTTCTGGATACCTATCAAATATTTTTTCCAATTCTTTCACAAATGAAAATAATTTTAATTTTAACTGGGTGTACTGCCACACAAGTAAAGACCAACTTGCCCTACAACTAGGTCTGATCATGTGAGGAAATCTGGTCACTGAGGTATAAGTGGATATGTGATACAGAAATTTCAACTAGTCTTCTTGCAAGGATGGAAGAGGCATATCCCTCTTTAACCTTTATTTCATTTCCTATTGCTTGAAACACAAATGTAATGGCTAAAGCTTCAACAGCCATCTTGGACCAGGGTGGCAAAGCAGTGATCTGGAAAGAATCCCAGGTTCCTGATGCCTACAGAACTCTCATGATAGTGCTGTAATAATTTACAGAATTATTTCATATGCAGGAGAAATATACCTCTCTCTTATTTAAGCAATTCTTATTTAACATTCTGTTTTATGAAGATGAACTTAAACCAAACTGATAGAGTTCAGTATGAAAAAAATTATTCCAATGGGAGAAATCATGGCATGACAGAATAAAGATGTTCTACATCACATCTCTTGGGTATAGTTCAAATAATAGGACCACTTAATATGTCTGTTAAGAAACAATTATCCAGTTATATATTTAATATCAGGTAACAAAATATATGATAGACAGCATATTACATACCATTATTAGCTTCCCTGCCTCCAGGTTGCTACCCTGTCCTGTCCTCTTCTCCCATTCTGTTCTCAACAAGGCATGGAGCAATCTTTTCAACAAAAATTCTGATCACACTACTCTTTTGTTTAAATATTTAATGGCAGTCTTATGTCTGGCATAAGGTCAAAATCTCTTAGTATGCCATCCAGCTTCCTTTATGACATGATCCTAGATGACCACTTTAACTTCATTCCCTGCTCCTCCTTACCTCATCTTAAGGTATATGTACCATACTGTCTCGTAACTCTGTGTGTTTGTGCATGCTTTTCTTTGCATCAGAAATATTTTCCACTTTTACAGTGTTGCAGAGAATGGCTATTCACTCCTCAATTCTATTTCTTCTTTCTTCTAAATATTTCTCAGTTTCCTTATTTGCATGAGGATTAGATCATGTGACTAGTAACAACTAGTCACATGATCTAATAAAATAATTTTGGTCAAAGTAACATATACAGCTTTTCATATCTAGGTGAAAACCCAGTGCTCTGTCTTTCCAGCTTGTTCTTCCCCATTTGCATAGCTGGAAATGATGAATTCTAAAATGGTGAAGCCACATTATTGAAGGAAACTAGGTTATTGAGAGGAGAGTTATCCTAAAGAGCCATCACGCACATTAGAATGTAACATGAGAAAGACACACTTTTATTGTACTGAGCCACTTGATTTGTTACCACAGCACAGCCTAACTCACTTGACTAATGAAACTGCCTGATATTCTACAGCTTAAGTATTTAAGTTTTATTTAAAGCAGCTCTTCCTCATGGAAGCTTTTCCTTATATACCTCCAGCTTCTCAGTTTATGTTATATCTCTCCTCTGAATATTTCTGAAGCCTTCTGTGCAACTCTGTATCAATAACTGTGGAAGGAAAGGGAAAGAAGTGGGGCTGGGTAAAAGGAGAAGTCAAGATATAATATTAAGCTCCACGTCAGCTTTTGCTGCTCAATGACCCTTCAGAATTGTCTTGAGTAGGGCCAAAATGAACTGACTTTTAATTTCACACATCAGTCACTGGATGCAGTCTATCTAGGAAGAAATTTGGCCTTGGTCAAGATGGCTTCTTACAGATGAGGCAATTCCTAAAGGGTCTGACAGATCTCCCATTGAGGGGAGGTCAGGGTTGCAGACTAGAGTTTCCACTATAGCAGTCTTCCCTCAATTCCACAAATGTGCCATTGCCCTGGTACCATATGACCTTTGTACATGTTCCAGTTTTATCCTACTTTACACCTCAGGTGAATGAGGATTAATATTATATGATAAAGAATAGTATATTTTGCAGCACACATGTAAAAGGAAATATTTAATTCAATAGTAAAACAAGCAAATGAAATCAAAAATACAAGCAACAGTATAGCTAAATCACTCTAGAGACTTACAGAAAAGTTAGGCTGATTGTTTAAAAAAATCCAGTTAAGAAACACAGAAAATAAACCTTACATTTTTGGCTACTTCTGTATCTCCACTCCTTCCTCCCACAATTTTCAACTCAGAATATGTTAAACAATGAGGACTTATGAATGGAGATTAAATAACTGAGAAAGAGCTGTAAGATAAAAAGGAAAAAGGAAAAGTTAAATGATTAAAGGGATGGGAAGGGTATCAAAAATAAAAGGATAAAGCAGTATCTTGCTAATCTTGTTATAGACCATCTAAACAACGAAGGAAAGACTGAATACTATGCTGAGTCAGATGGTACTGTATTCTTTAGGATGGCTGCAGAAAGTTGGTATCAGAAGGTAGGGAACAAAATAAATAAACTTTGGAGCCAGAAAATGTTATCATTGATAAGAATTCATGTTACATCTATTGCAGGAGTTCTGAGGAGAGACTGATTGTTCTCTCTAAGGTTTGTAGTTTTTTCAGAAAAACAACTTTTTTGTTTTAACTTACAGCTTTCTAACTGTGCATTGGATACAGATGTGATTTCAAGATCCATTCAAAGATGTTTAATAAGCACTAATAGCTTCCAAGAAAGTTCTATGAACTGGAGAACTAGCACTTAAAAAAAAAAAGAAAAAATATAATAGAGCTTGTATTCTACTATGCACACTAAGACAATGAGTAAGAGAGTAAGTAAAAAATAAGTGTTAAGAAGAAAAATAAGGCAGAGTAGGGAAACTGTAGATAAAATTCAGTGAGCACAGGGAAATGCAGTGGGAGATGATGTCAGAGAGGGAAAACAGGGTCAGATAGTATGAGGTCTTACAAGAGCCCCAGAAAAATGTAAACAATTTGGCTTTTATGCTAAGTGAAACAGTCAGGTTTTGAAAAAATAAACCTAAGAAATAAGAGAAGATATTGAATCCATGAAATAAGAGCAGAGGATTATTTAAAAAGTAAAATTCAAGACTAATAAAAGAGTTATGGAAAATTGAAAATTAAAAATAGGACTGAAATCATAAATGTAGTCAAAAGTTAAATTTGAGGACATCTTTTAAAATGTAGAAGATGTAAAATTGTAAAGAGATGTAAAATTAGAAAGAAAAGATAAACACACAAACAGAAGTCAATCTAGGAAGTCGAACTTCTAATTAATAGCTATTTAATTTGAGATGTGAGAGAAAATAATTAAAAGAAAGGCACAAGAGTTAAATGACATGAATCTTCAAATTGAAGTGGCTTATAGATTGCTCAGAGTAAGGAATAAGAAAGACCCATAAAAAATATGTGACAAGGACAAAATGAAGACTAATTAGGCCATATACAAAACTCAGGCAACAGAATAGCATTAGACCTCTTATCAGCAAATCTTGGAGCTGGAAGACAATGGAATATGTCTATTAGTTAAGAAAGGCTGATTTCTGTAACAAACAACTCTCAAATTCCAGTGGCTCCACAAAAGGAATATTAATGCTCTGTCATGACTCAGTCCTATCTGAGATGGTGGTACTGAGGAGCCTAAACTCTCTCATATAGTGCTTCTGCCGTCAGCTAGGGACTCACTGGAGTTCTGCATTGGACCCCCTGCATTGGGTGCAGCCCAAGGGAAAAGGGAGAGTGTGGCAGCTCATGAGGAGGCTGGAAGGGCCAGGGCTGGAAAGGGAATACATCACTTAATCCCAGGCACATGGCCCCACCAAATTGCAAAGTAGGCCTAGAGGAAAATGAAACAGTGTGTGTCTTTGCACAACAAAGTATATATCTTCACCATATAATTCCTCTACAATTCTAAGGGAATATGATTTCCAACTTAGAATCCATCAACTATCAATCAAGTCTAAAGGTAGATTAAAGAGTTATTCAGACATGAAAGATCTTAAACTTACCATCCTTGTGCAATTTCTCAAGGAACTTATAAAAGATAGTCCAACACAATGAACAACTTAACAAAGAAAAAGAAATCAAAGTGTTTAAAGGAGAAGAATATTGAAGAGAAGCCCTAGACTCAAAGGAAGGGAGATCTCAAGATTATAGGTTTAGAGCAAGTTATCAGGCTTAGAGGGCAACCAGTATATACAGAACAGAGGGCTTAGGGAGAGATGTATCTGCAACAGAAAATAAAATGGAAAGATTAATAAAGTACTTACACGTATTGATCGGGGATGTTTTTATGGGCAAAGAGTTTGGGAATATATTAGTGATGTTTTTGTGAAAAACTAAGCACACAAATAAAGAGGATCAATATTAATTGTACACAAAACAAAGAATTGTGCAAAAAATGTGCAATGATCATAAAATATATGGCTTAGCTATGAATTAAAATGATACACTCATAAGAGGTAAGCACTCAGCACTGGTGTAAGCACACATTACGATATAGCTACAATGTGGTGGATGGGGGAAGAATATGGGCATGCATGAGGGGGTGTTTAAGAGAGCTAAACCATCACAACTAAAAGCTAGTATCAGTAAACACATAGTATTTTTAAAATATAGAGGTAATATAATATCACTTACATATGGTCTCTAAAATATGACACAAATGAACTTATCTACAAAACAGAAAAGACACAGACATAGAAACAGACTAGTGGTTGCCAAGGGGGAAAGGAGGGTGGGGGAGGATTGGATTGGGAGTTTGGGATGGGACTAGCTGGATGCAAACTATTACACATAGACTGAATAAACAAGATCCTACTGTATAGCACAGGGAACTATATTCAATATCTGTAATAAACCATAATGGAGAAGAATTTGAAAAAGAATATATATATATTCTTTTTCAAATATATGTGTATATTCAAATATATATATTATATATATATATATATATATATATATATGAGTCACTTTGCTGTACACCAGAAACTAATACAACATTGTAAATTAAATATACTTCAATAAAAAATAAACTAAAAAAAATACAGAGGTAAATATCAGAAGAAACACCGAAAAGAACTGAACTCTGTGAACTCTGAGGAGTAGAATGTAGGTTTGTTGAGAGGTAGGGAAGAAGCTGCTGGATTTTCTTAGGAGTCTTACAAACCATTGTCATAGGAAGGGAAAGGCATCCCCTATTGCCAAGTATTTGTCATCTCTGCTTTACATCTGTACAATTTAGGATTAATACAATAAAGATTAACATTGTCATTAAATTGGGAAAGGATATTTGGGAGAAAATTATTTGGCTTCGGTAGATTTTATTTATAATTGTGTGAATTAAAGTCAATACCTAATACATGAAATCTAAGAGTGAGAAGTACTGTACTTAATTTATCAGATTACTAGATTTCATTTCTAGGATTACTAAAGAGGTTGAAAACTGTATACTATCTACACATAATTAGAGCAATGGCGAGTGGAAACCTTCACAGGCAAATTATGAAGGACCATGAGAAAAACAGCAAAGGTAAAGGAATTAATGAGAGATGTACAAAGGAAAGTCAACGTAACTTAAGAAAGAGAGCAAAGATAGTCAAAGTCGAGTGCTCTTAGTAGATATGTTAAAATAATTTAAAACTTGAAGTGAAAGTGATTTAATGATCTATTAAATAAATCAAGTGAAAAATAATATAAATTTCCTTGTTTTTTTTCTTTTTTTGAGTATTCTTTTATTTTGTCAAAAAAAGGGTTACAATTTTCTGTGACTTTCTACATTCACAGAGCAGGTTAACACATGTAGATTAAATTAATTCTGTCTTATTAAAATCTGCACTAGGGAATTCCCTTGATTTTTTTCACTGTGTATTGAAGAGAGAATATCTGGGTGAAGAGCGTGGTGTTCTTAAGATATAAGAAGTTATAGAAGTTTTAAAAGGAAGAGTTTAAAATTGTACAGTGAAGCTATTGAGAGACATGGGCTCTGCACATAGGATTTTATAAATTATGGCCCGTTTTGGTCAACCTTTGGCAGAAGTATGTACCGTAGAAAGGCAGACATGTTTGTGAATGAAGAGGATGTGGCTAAAGTCACAACACGGGAACTAATTAGGATACTTTTTATCATAGAAGAGCATTGTACAGTAAGGACACCTGAACTTTTGTCTTCCCTTCTAACTAGCTAGACTTTCTCCTTTTGTGTATCTAGAAGGGGAGAATACAGTACTAGATGATGCAGTTCTGTGGCTCTGTAAGAACCCTTTTCAGAAAAGCGAGTTTAGGAAGTGAAGTCATCCATAGCTGAATATAGTGAAGACAATGGGGTGAGGGAGGGTGCTGGTAAATGTTAGCATGGCATTGAGTAGAGTAAGAGACTTAGACCAACACTTTGGCCAGGCATCCTGTGTTTGCTTTGCAATTTTTAGACTTCGTTCTTGTCCACTCTGGCCCTTTATCATCTCTTCCATTACCCTCAAACTGATTTTCCTGACAAAAACTCTTTACAATAATGTCAAATACCAGATTTCGATACTTGGTTAATGCTCAGGTTTACCATTCACTATGGTATTGTGTGTTCTGATGAAGAAAATGACTTCACTATATTCCTTTTAGTTTTCTCACTTGTAAAATGGAAGGTGACTACTCGGCCTTCCTGCATGACAGAGTGTAGTGTTTCTATCCATTGCATCCTCTATTGTAAATGATTTCTGTTGTTAAATACCACTGAGGGCCACGGGGCACACCCCTGTAGCCAAGGAAAAAAAAATTTAGGTCTATTTAGCTTGCTGCAGCAAAGGGAAAATTCACTCCACAGATCCCCTGGCTTCATCTCAGTGAGAAGAATAAGGAGGGGCATGTTATAGGGCTTGTTTGTGCTGGTTGATGCTCAGGTAGGGTTAGTTGTGAGAACAAGTCTAGCAATTGGATATCTATGTAATCTTTTTCAGGAGGAACAAAGCACACCTGGAATATCATTGGTGAAAGGCAGCAGTCACTCAAAAGGGGAAGATTTTAGTTATCGTGTAGCTGAATGTGGCCTTGTGTGTGTCCTGCTGAAAACATTTTGTTTTCTTGACCTCATTGTATCTCATTGCAAATAGCATTGATGTTCTTTTAGGAACATGTGGTCACCAGCAGGACTAATTTTCACTTTCTCACTATGTCCTCTGTTCTTTCTATAACTAAACCTATAAAATCACTACGATTGTTAATCATCTCCTAGAGAGGAGGAAACGGGCACAAAGAGCTGAAGTATCTCACTCATCATTACAAGGTCAGTGAAGTGTGGAATATACTCTTCCCACCAATTCAACTCAGTCTCTTGAAAATCTTTTTTTAATCCTAAGGCTTAAGTCATTTACCATAAAACAATGAAACTCTTGCATTCCACCAAGTCAGAATTCATTTCTTCTTTTTCTTTAAGATCAATTGATACTCCTATGAAATTACCATCTCATAGGACATGAGTATTTATCTCGATGATTAACATTTGCATATTCTGGATACCAAGATCTAAGTTCCTGAGGTCTGCCTGTCTCTCACCCAGAATTTCCTTTCTCCAGCTGTGAAAGCCTTGAATATCCCCCTAGTTGCAATCCACTTCACTTTGTACTTGGACAGAGTTAATGGACAAAAAAAGCTATAAATTATTTCTGATCTCTGGTTTCTTTTCTCAGATCTGGTGTATGTCCTCAAATAAATACAACCAGAGCCCTTTCCTGGTGTCCCCTTCCCACAGTATTCACTGATGTCCTCCTATTCAGACTCTCCTTTGGGCTGGCTGAAGCGCTTAGATTACCCCTTTGCTCTGTTATTTATTGGGATGACCAAGCAGCTATTTTTTGTTGTTTTGTTTCTCCTGTAACACTCTGTTCAACTGTTACTTTATAGTATTATTTTACTACACATAGACATATATAGAAAATAGTAGGATATTAACCCAAAATTTCTAGGCAGGAACAAATAATCCAACAGTGATATTAATAACCCAAATTTTATTGACTCATTGCCCCTCACCTCCTGATGCAGGATCTCAGTTCTCAGGCCAAAATCTCTCCCAGTTCTTTCTGGAAATCTAGTGGGGTCATATATACAATAAAGATCAACATGAATTTTACTCATATTTTCACACAGCAAATCATCAGAACCTTTTTGTTCAGCACAGATATGTTTGGGGATAAATTCATTCAAGCGTTCCCCATTTCAGTTTTTTACTGATGTTCACTACCAGACACCCACGTAAGGGAGGTGACTTGCCCCCTCCAGAGCTGACAGTAATCTCCAGTAATACACAGAACATTCCCTAGAGCAGTTCTCTTCAAACTACCTCTGCTGAAGGAAGAGTTTTCTCCCTTAATCTCACACAAAACCAATACATTTGTAAAATACAATAAAAATGAATTTCTAGAAAAATAGCATATTCTTGAAAGTCACGGCAATGTCCAATTGCTATCAAAGTTTCTGAGTGCCTACTCTCACTCTCTGTACCAATAGTTCATGGAATGGGACCAAATGTATAGACCACACTTTGAGTAGCACTGCCCTTGAACTTGGTCTCCCCAATTTGCCACATCTTCACAGGGACAAACTATCCTTCAATTTCAGAAAGAATGCCTATCATGAAAAAGTCTGTAGAAAGCTCATGTCTCCAAGTCTGTGTTGCACTTTTGTCATCTGGGCCCTAGAAATAGCATGGTCTGTGCCTGAGTCTCATCGAGCCCCTTATGAAGAAATCTCATTTCAACTATTTTTCCTTCTACCACAGACTTAGGCCTGGACTCTCAGGCCCAATTGAGAAAAGTTTCCATCCTGTCATTCCTGATTCTTCTGTCTCTCATCTTCCCTTCCTCTGAGACATGTCCCCAAAGGATGAGGCTCCCCTCATTTATAAACTCATGAAAACAGATAACTCAGAGGCACTGACCCATCAGTTTATCAGAATTTTGTGTTCAGCTGAGACTCTGTCTTTGTGTTATTCCATTCAATATATGGTAATTCAGGCACTGTGTCAGCCATGGTGTGAAAAAGTACAGATCGTGAGTTATTTAGTTATGCTTTCCTATGTAGAAAAAAAATTGAATGTGTGCTTTCTAAGGGCCGAGCTCTGTGCTGGGTGCTTTACCTAGACCAGCTTCATAATCCTCAAGGCAATAATAATTAGTAAAGATGGAATTGTTAGCGCTAGAATAAGTTTTGTTCCTTAGGAAAACAGGAAAAAGAGAAAGTAATGAATAAACAAGGTGTGAAAATACCACTTAATAATTGATGCAAGATTATAGGCTTCTTAACTAGGTGGGGATATATGGACTTGTACAGAACAAATTCCTCTATATCAAACACCAGCTTGGAAAAAAAGAATAGTGACATTTATTTTGAGCAATAATATAATATTTATCTGATAGGTCCATCTAATTCCCTGGCAGTGAGTCAATAATTTGAAAAGGGGGATACATGTTATAAGGAGGTTTGTGACTGTTCCTCCATTCTAGCAATGCACCCCTACTTGCTTGGCCTATGACTTTAATTCCACCCACACTCTATTTCAGCTTCTGTATGTCAACTGAGGTTTTGAAGGGGAAGCGTACCAGGAGCCCATGCCTCCAAAGATATTGGTTCATTTTCAATGTCGATTTGCAGCTGTCTTCCATAACAATTGCACATACTTCTGCTGTGATTCTGACCCCAGTTAGTCAATCCTTCTGACTCTGGGTTCTGGAGATATCAACCAAGCCTTCCTTCTTGTCTAGGTTCTGGCCCTTTGTAGCCAGTATTTCTTCTTTCACTGTCCCTGCCTCCCACTAGTATGTTTATAGGATTGGTTCCTACTTCCTCTGGCTTGTTTGATCATAACCATCTGGAATTTGACCAGCTACTGCATATCTACTGGTTTTCCCTGCCCACTGTCCTTACCCCCTTCAACTAATAGAACCACTTGTTCCTTGTGAAGGAGGGCTTTTCACACAGGTTGGGGTAGGGCTGACACTGCACTATTCACACCACACGCACTGTACTTGTTTCAGAAACAGGCCCATGACTCAGGGTGGACCAAGTCCTCAGTGGGACATATTAGTCTGAGCTCTCTGAAGAGTTTCTTTCTTCTGAGGGAGTTCTTGAGGTAATTGGAGACATTACTTGAACCCCTGGTTCTGTACAATCCTGAAGCCAGTAAGAATGTATTTATGTCAGCATTTTTTAAAAACTAAATTAGATTAAGATTTTTGTTACTTGCAACCAAAGGGCTTCTTCGGGTTAAATCACTGATCTAACTGAAAACCTGACTGTGATCAAACAGACTCTGGATTTTGTGTCTCTGTTTAAATCTATGGCACTCCCATGCCCATCATAAGCCAACTGTACTCTTTCTTTTTCCAAAATGCCATGTTCTTCAGCCTTCTGGCCTAACTAGACCTCTTGTTCTGGACTTTCAGAGGTTAGTCTGACTTGCTATATAAGATCTGATGTGAAAAGATGGTGTAAAGAAAGTCCAAGATACCCTCTACTCTGTATATATTAAATAATAGAGTTCCTAATAGAAAACAATGGCCCAATTTAACAGCAGTGTAGTGAATAATAAATTAATTAATTTATAAATACTGATGCCAAGTCCATTATTAACAACTACTGGAAGAACAGAATCACAGGGATGATGTCAGAAAAGAATTCTTAGGAATAAAATAAATGCAAAATCAATAAAAAACTGGTTTAGAGTGATGAGAAATAAAGAAAACATAATGGGAATGAAAAAATTGGCTACTATATTTTTCATAATTTTTTTTAGGAATAATCTATATATTAAACTTGTAAAGAGGGACTGAAATGCGCTTGTCAATTGACACACTTATTAGGATGCACAATACATGTTTGTTGATAGTTTAGCAAAAAAAGGGGGAGATTTTTCTTAGAAACATACAGTACTATAAAACAACTTTAATCCTTTGTCTTTTATGCATTAATTATGTTTGCCTTCTACCAACTGGATGTGGGATATCTCTGTGGAGAGTGTTTTTTTTTTTTTTTTTTTATTGCTTTATGGAACAGTAAGCCCAAACAATTAAAGGCAGCAACTGAAATCATTCTGGAGGAGATTCAATCGTGTAGCAGAGACTGTCAATGCTGCTCAAAGGAGATATGACGTTTCAGGGTAAAATACTGCCAAAGGTCAAAATATGGGACAAAAAAAAAAGAGAGATGCAAAATTACCCCATATGAGGTTGCTTCCCAAGGGTAAGACGTTTGGAGGATCAAGGTATAAAAGATATTGAAAACCTACAATTTAAGATGGTTAAATATGAGAGGATTTTAAACTAGTTAGCAACAGAGGATAAAGAATTAGCTGTGATCAACAAGGTGGTGATCAATTAAGGCTCTTTGGAATAGACCTTACAACATGTAACCCCTTTTTCAAATTATTGACCGTGATTATTTTAAAAATAGGATTAACACTATTATGAAAAAAAAAATGCCAGAAAGAATAAAATATGCAATTAAGACACAAAGTTAAGTATTAAATAATTCAGGAGAAGGGCACTCTTTATTTACAATTACTCTTTAACACTTTAGTTTTGAAATGTATTGTTTGAAAGAACAAAGAGCAGATAACTGACCAGGATGCAGATGTAAGACTGATAATGCAAAAACAGAATGAAACACAGGTATTTTAAAGAATAGATAACAGAAAAGTTTTATGTTTTTATAGGCCACATCAAAAATATACTAATAAAATACATACGTGGATACAAGGAGATAAAGTACCTGAAGCTTTTTGGTAAGCAAAGAGCTACATAAATGCAAAGCACTATATATTATTGCACTTTGAAGTCCTTGTATTTCAATACGCATGTTCATATAAACAGAATCAGTGTCTTGCTTTGGGTAGTTTCCCCTTTTTTCTTTTTTTTGGGAGTGCAGGAATGGTATTTGAAAGAAGAATTAAAATGAGAGTTATAAATATAGTCCTTTTTTTTTTTTTTTTTTTGCGGTATGCGGGCCTCTCACTGTTGTGGCCTCTCCCGTTGCGGAGCACATGCTCCGGACGCGCAGGCTCAGCAGCCATGGCTCATGGGCCCAGCTGCTCCGTGGCATGTGGGATCCTCCCAGACCAGGATACAATCCCGTGTCCCCTGCATCGGCAGGCGAACTCTCAACCACTGCGCCACCAGGGAAGCCCTTAGTATAGTCCATATTTGACTATACATTTTTTAGCAGCACTGTTCAAAAATGGCTAAAAACAAGTAATCAAGAAAGGCTTAGAAGAGAGTAAAAACCTAAAAAAGAAGAAAGTCAGTGAATGAAAGATGGATATTAGAAAGATTTGCATTATTTCATACCCATTATTGAGTTAAAACCAAAAGTATACATATTATTATTATATAGATTATAGAATGCCTCAGAAAATGTGGGATTGAATTTCCCAATAACCCATGATCATATACACTAATATCTTTATATACCTCCTGCATTACATAATAGATCCCAGATAATACCTTTTGGTCCACAGAAGAAGGTGTATTATACTGCACTAAGAACACATACTTTTCAGTTGAGATTTAAATTCTGATAGATCTACCCAAGTTGCAGTACTGATTTGGAAGTTGAGGTGACTCATTCTATAAAGAATTGTAAACCAGTGGTAAAGTGTCCAAAAGAGTGGAAAGTGGGAGCAATAGCAAGAGGGTGTAGTGAAATTTCAAGGTAGTATATTTGAAAAAGCATATTCAATATTACTTATTGTAATTTTTATATATGGTAGATAACGTGGTTTCGTTTTTGTAAGACAAGCTAAAGAAATGATGTGAGATTTTTACTTTCACTGAAAGAGCATGTTGAAAGGAAGTGTTTAAATATCTCTTGCAAGCCTACTTTTAGACAGGCATAGTGTTACATGCAGAAGATGCAAGATTTAAAAATATAGTATTTCTCTTCCTGGAGCTTCTGGGCTGTCTTACACTGTTCAGGCTACCATAACAAAATACCATAGACTGGGTGGCTTAAAAAACAAAAATTTATTTCTCATGGTTCTGGAGGCTAGGAAGTCCATGATCAAGGTTGCAATCCATTGTGCTCCTGGTGAGAGCTTTCTTCCTGGCTTTTAGGAGACCACCTTCTCTCTGTGTCCTCATATAACTTTTCCTCTCTGGTGTCTCTACCCATAAGGCATTAATCCCACAGGACTAGAGCCCCATTGAAATGACCTCATCTAATCTAATTATGTTTCAAAGGTCCCAACTCCAAATACCACCATCATGTTGGGAGTTAGGGCTTCAACATTTGAATTGTGGGGAACACAGATCAGTCCACAGCATGGGCTAAAGAAGATAGAGAATTCACAGATTGGCGAATCTGCTACGTTAATAAATAAAATATTGCAAAAATCTCAGTAGCTCCAATGTGCCTGTTCCTGTCACAACCACACTGCCCATACTAGTGTCTAACGGCATTAATTGGTTTTTAATATTAATTAGTTTTGCCTGTTTTGAAAATTTATATAATGGAGTTATATAAAACATACTATTTTGTGTCTGGCTTTTCTTCAGTTGCAGTAACAGCCTGAGATTCATCAATATTGTTGGTGTAGTGATATTTCATTTATTTTCATAGCCTTATAGTAGTCCATTGTGTGAAAATAGCACAGTTTATTTACCCATTTCATTTTTGGTGGTCATTTGTTTTTTCCCACTTTTGACTATTATAAATAATGTAATTTTATGAGTATTTTTGTATATACGTTTTGGGATGCAGACATGCACTTGTCTGATAGGTGTATACCCAGGAGTGGAAATGCTGGGCCAGAGTATACGTATTTAGATTTGCAGATACTACCACACTGATCTCCAGAGTGGTGCTACAAATTTAACCCCCCTACAATAGCGTATGACAGTCTCAACTATGCTACGTCTTTCCCGATGTATGGTGTTGTTAGTCTAATTCATTGGCCATTCTGGTATGTGTGCAATAGTATCTAATTCTGATTTTAATTTGCATTTCCCTAAATACTTTTTAATGCATTTTTGCCAAGTTTTTTATTTGGTTGTCTGGAGATTTTTTTTTTTTCTTATTGATTTTTAGGAGTTCCTCATGTATTCTACCAATACACAATTTGTTAGTTACATATGTTGCAAATATGTTCTAGCTCACTGTGGTTTGTTTATCACTCTCTTAACAGTAACTTTAATAAACAGAAATCTTAATTTTAATATATTTAAATTATCAATCTTTTCCTTTATGGTTAGGAATAATTGTTTCCTGTTTAAGAAATATTCACCTACACCAAAGCCTTAAATACATTCCATTTGTTATTTTCTAGGAGCTTCATGCTTTATCTTTTATATAAAAATATAATTTAATCATAATCATAATACAATCCACCTGGAAGTGGTTTTTGTTTATGGTGTGAGAGAGGGTTAAAATTTACTGTTTTCCCAAAGGGATACCCAGATGAACCAGCATCATTTATTGAATAGACGATCTTCCTCCTATTGCTCTAAAGCCCCTCCTGTCATGAGGCAAGTGGCTTTACATGTTTTGGTCTTTTTATGGACTCCTTAGTCTATGTCAATGGCCTATTTTTATTTCTACCCATATATCCACGTTGTCTTAATTACTATGGCTTAATAACAATTCTTACAATCTTGTAGTGTAAGTGTTAAAACTTTGTCCTGCTTCAAGCTTGGCTATTCCTGGCTATTTGCACTTTCATATAAATTTAGAATCTTGTCGATTTTTACAAAATAAAACTTCTGGAATTTTCATTGGTATTACATCTATGGACCAATTTGGAAAACACTGACTTTTTTTTTTTTAAGGGAATTCCTTTATTTTTATTATTTATTTATTTATTTGTTTTTGGCTGTGTTGGGTCTTCATTTCTGTGCAAGGGCTTTCTCTAGTTGAGGCAAGCAGGGGCCACTCTTCATTGCGGTGCGCGGGCCTCTCACTATCGCGGCCTCTCTTGTTGCAGAGCACAGGCTCCAGACGCGCAGGCTCAGTAGTTGTGGCTCACGGGCCTAGTTGCTCTGTGGCATGTGGGATCTTCCCAGACCAGGGCTCCAACCCGTGTCCCCTGCATTGGCAGGCAGATTGTCAACCACTGCGCCACCAGGGAAGCCCAACACTGGCATTTTTATTCATAATATGCCCTTCCTCATATTAAGGCTTTCTTTAATCTTTCAAAAATATTTTGTATTTTTCCATGTAATATTTTTATACAAATTTTGTGAGATTTTTTATTAGGTATTCAGTGGTTTTTGAGGTTATTGCAAATAATAACAATTTTCTTAATTTCACTTCATAAGTGTTTGTAGTTGATATATAGAAATACAATTAATTTTGTTTACTGACTTTATATCCAAAGTCCATCTTAAATGTCGATATTAATTCCAATAGTTTCTCCATAGATTTTTTAGGATTTTCTACATGCATATATATAATCTGGAAAAGACATTTTTGTTCTTCCTTTTGAATTCTAATTGTTTTTCATATGTTGCACTGGCTACAATCTTGAGTACATATTTGAATAGATGTGTGAATAGTTATATAAACATAACTATATATTGAATAGTTATAGAAACATAACTACAGTTATGTTTATACTATTTTTTAATGTCATATGGAAATTTAACTATAAGTATTTTTTGTAGGTACCCTTTATCTAAAGGAGAATTTTCTTTATTCCTCATTTACCAATTGTTTTTGCTATAGCTGTTTTTTCTGCAACTTTTGAAATAATCAAATGATTTTTCTCCCTTATTCTATTAATGTGATACCTTACATTGACTGGTTAATGATTACCCAATTTTGCATTTATAGACTAAATCCAACTTGGTTACGATGTATTTTTTTCTATAGATCACTGGATTTGTTTTGCTCTTTTTTTAAAGAGACTTAAGAGATATTGGTATATTTTTTTTCCATTCTTGTAAAAATTTACTGACCTTATAAAACAAATTGGAAATTGTTCCCTCTTTGCTTTTCTCTGGAATAGTTCATATATGAGTGATATTTTTTCTAAATGATTTGCAGAATTCATTATTGAAATAAACACAGTCAAGCTTCTCTTGGAGGAAAGTTCTTATTTAGAGAGCCAACTAATTTAATCGATATCGGACCATTGCTTTCATTTTTTCAGTTCTTCTTGTGTCAGTTTTCGTATATTGTCACAGCTTTTTTTTTAAGAGAGAAACTTTGTCAGTTTTTTTCTAAATTTTCCATTTCTTTGGAATAAAGTTCTTTTCAACTTGCCATTATTATCATTTTAATATTGATAGTTAATGTCTTAGTGGTGTCCCTTTTTCATTTCTGGCAGAGCAATTTGGTCTCCCTATACTTTCTTGGTCAGGCTAAACAAATTTATCAGTTTTACAGATATTTTCACAGAACCAGTTTAGACTTTCCTCATCTTCTTTGTATTGTTTTTCTTCTGCATTAGTAATTTTTACTATTATTGTCATTATTTCCTCCTTTCTACTACCTTTGTGTTTAATCTGCTGCTGTTTTCTAACTGATTGAGATAAATAATTTTAGAACATTGATTTTAGTCTTTTTCTTTTATAATAACTTTATTATTATAGCAAAATATATGCAATATAAGTATGCATATACTAGTTTTGATGTCAGATTTTCACTATCAATCAGCTCAAACTATTTTCTAATTTACATTTTGATTTCTTCTTTGATCCATGGGTTATGTGCAAGTTTGTTGCTTAATTTTAAAACATTTAGCAATATTCTTATGATCTGTTTGCTACTGATTTTTTTACTAATTCTAATACAGAAAACACATTCTGTCTAATTTTATGCTTTGACGTTTGCTGCAACTTGCTTTACTGCACAGTGTATTGTAAATTTTGATAAATGTCCCACATGCACTTGAAAACAATGTTTATTCTGTGGTTGCAAGTGATTACATAGAAAGGTAGGTAGGCAGATAGGCAGGTAGCAAAAATCAATTAGGTGGTTTGTAATTGTGTGGTTCCATTCTTCCTTTCTCCCTTACTAACAGAAATGTTTGTTCTATCAGTTAATAATAGAAACGTTAAAAGGAGTGTTTATAAGGTTACCCCTTTCAATTCTATCAGTTTGGGTGTTATAAATATTACTATTAGGTGCACAAAAACTTATAATTATTATTTCCTCTTCTAGTTTTTTTTTCTTTAATATTATGAAATATCCATTTTTATCTCAAGTAATGCTTCTCACCTTAAGGATTATTTTGTCTGATATTTGCTTAGCTCCGCCAGCTTTTCTCCAGTTAGTGTTTGTGTGATATATATTTTTTAATTTTTTTACTTTCAATCTTCCTGTATATTTATATAATATACATTTATAATACATTTATATTTAGATTGATTGATAACATATTTAAGTACTATAATTTTTTTTTCTTTTCCTAAATCTAGTTTGATTATCTCTATCTTTTAGAGCAGGGGTTGGGAAACTTTTTCTGTAAAAGGTCAGACAGTAAATATTTTAGACCTTGTGGGCTACATCCAATGTGTGTCACAATTACTCAGCTCTGCTATTGCAGTGCAAAAGCAGCCATAGACAATACATAAATGAATGAATGTGACTGTGTTCCAATAAAACTTTATCTATTAAAAAAACCCAAACAGGGGACTTCCCTGGTGGCGCAGTGGTTGAGAGTCCGCCTGCCGATGCTAGGGGACACGGGTTCGTGCCCCGGTCCGGGAAGATCCCACGTGCCGCGGAGCGGCTGGGCCCGTGAGCCATGGCTGCTGAGCCTGTGCGTCCGGAGCCTGTGCTCTGCAACGGGAGGTGGCCACAACAGTGAGAGGCCCGCGTACAGCAAAAAAAAAAAAAAAAAAAAAAAAACCCAAACAGGCAACAAGCCAGTTTCAGCCTGTGGAGTGTAATTTTCCAACCCTTTTTAAAAAGTATTAATTAAATTCATATTGATTTTTATATCTGATATGTTGAGGGTTAACTCTTTCATTTTCTCTTTGTCCTACTTGTTATACATTCCTTTTTTTTCCCCCCTGTAATGATGGCTTTAAAAAGATATTGTTTTTAAAATTTTGTTCAACTTTTGATTTTTATTCTTGTTTTTTATTATTTTTTGCTGGGGATGTTGATCTGCAGCAAGCTAATGTGGCATAACCAAATGAATTTTTGTTTTTTCTCTTTGTATACAGAAAGAGAAAAATGCATGTACATGTAATCTCCTTTTTCTCACTAAATACAGATGGAAGAAAGGAGATTCACAGCAACGTATTCTCACCTATGTCCTGAAAACACTCAAATTAATGAAAGTTAACATATATTTCAGGTTATTTTTTGTTTATTTTTTAATACCAGCAGGACTCTAGAACCCTATTTATGTTTAGATCTTGTAGTTTTTATGTAAGCTCTTCTGATCTTCTCCTATTGCAATCTTTTAGATTGATATGCATTAAAGTTCCCTTCCCACAGTCACACCCATTCAAACAAACAGGCACTTTGACCATATGCCTTCTTAATGGGTTATTGAATTGCTTATTTGGCCACTTAGTCATAATTTCAAATGCCTGTAACTTCACTTTGCAGAGCAAATTACTTCCACCACAATTGATCAGAATAAGTCCACATATTCTGCTAGGAAGTCTTTCAACTACAAGGTATTAAGAAATAACTCTTTTCTCCATCTCCTGTTTTCCATGAAGTATCTTAATATTTTTTATTCCATAATGACATTTTTATAACCCACTTATTGTCTATCTATATTATTTATTTTATTTTATTCTTAACTGCATAATCTGTCATGAAAATTTGTTTTGTATAAAGTAAAATAAATATTAAATTTTTTTGTAATTTTCCTCTCATCATTCAATACAATTTTAAATTCATCTATGATCAATTTTATCCAAAACTTTAAATAAAACTAAAAGACAATGAAATAAGACATTGTGGTATGATATCATCTTTCATACAAATATTCCAAAGTCCTTTACCATGTTTATACAGTAAATGTGTAAACAGAGACACATGCAAGGTGATTTAACTTGGTTAGGTCCATGTAGGGGAAGTGATCTGCCATAGTTAGTTCCCAGATCAATCAGTTCATCTGTTAATCAATGTGTACTGTGTCCAGTGTTGGTTGGAGCAATGACTCTTAATCAGGAGAGTGCATCAGATTCCCTTGTGATGGTTTTAAACAAACATATCAAGGATCCTAAGCCCTAAGGTACAGTAAATTGGAACATGTGGATTATTAAAGAGTTCTACAGATGATTGGGATGCACAGTCTTTCCTGAGAAATACTGCTTTAAGCCACTGGAGGATAAGGAAGAAATAGGCCTTGACTCAGTAAATTTGAAAAAAAAAAAAATCAAGAAGGACTTTAAAATGTATAAAATAACGTATAATTAAAAATTGAATTTTCTGGCACAGTGTGAGTCAGAAAGGCTTCATTAGGAAGATTAGAATTGATCTGGACCTTCAAGAACAGGTTGGATTTGCAGAGCTGGTAGGAGTACATGGGAAGGGAAAAAAATATAATATAAGCAAGAGCATAGAGGCAGAAATAATAACAGTTTGGGAATCAGGGCAGAGAACAAGCTGAAGTTACCTCAGAGTAGAAACTGTTTCTGTCTGGTTCACTGCTTTATACACAGTACCTGTTGAACAAACACAAGTAAATGAATGAACCAATCAATCTATCAATAATGAGAGTGGCATGTTCTTATGTTGGAGTAGTCAGAAATAAGTATGCATATTAAGAGCAAGATCAAATTAAGGATGACCTTGAAAGCCAGCAAAAGAGCTAAAACAGGTGCCAATAAATAAAAATAATATTTTAGCTAGATTCATCAGGGAATCACAAACGACATGTACTAAGAGAGATTCCACCCTTGAACAAAAGCCAGCTGGAAATGTGCTGCAGGAATATAGGTGTGCAATAATCAGGGTCTTGCACTGTTTTCAGAAAATAAAAATAAAACGTACCTAGCAAACGAAGAGGGCGCGTGTAGTGCTAAAAAATCCATCAAAGCAGACTTCAAATATCATTATTTGATCATGTAGATACTGCATTGAGCTAATTTGATGATTTGTCACCCTTAAATCGCACTTGCCCTCTCATTCCTCTCCTGTCTTTCTTTATCCTTTCATACCTATCCCCTTATTCTTGAACTTTTTAATCCTTAAATATATTCAGCTAAAAACATTAAATACTAGAAAATTCTGGTTGCTGAAATTTTGATTATAATTGACAATATTCTATTTGCATAACGTTTAAAAAACTCGATTTAGACTTCAATATTTTAGAATTGATTTATTCTAGAGTGAGGATAGAAGAATAAAAGTGAAACATCAAAAATTTGCTTTAAAAAAAAGACAAGAGGGCTTCCCTGGTGGCACAATGGTTGAGAGTCCGCCTGCCGATGCAGGGGACGCGGGTTTGTGCCCCGGTCCTGGAGGATCCCACATGCCGCGGAGCGGCTGGGCCCGTGAGCCATGGCCGCTGAGCCTGCGCGTCCGGAGCCTGTGCTCTGCAACGGGAGAGGCCACAGCGGTGAGAGGCCCGCGTACGGCAAAAAAAAAAAAAAAAAAAAAAAAGACAAGAGATGTTAATATTCTTAGCATATAATGTATATAGTTCAGGTAGTTTAGGTAAATGCTAGAAATCTGTGATCTGTTATTTGAAACATTTTTTTAAAAGGCTGGACAATATTTCACAACTTTTGTCTTTATATATCATATTTTATAGGCTGTTACTTTCTTCACTCACGCCTTTTTAGTTTTTCATAAAAATTTTAATTTAGCCATATGAATTAATGTGTTTACTTGAAGAAATACAGCCATTTCACAGGCCGAGAATATGTAAAATAATGACCACAGAATTATATTACACAGTATTTTAACAGTATATAGAGTGGAAGCTATGAGTCTGAAGCTAAAAAACAAAACAAAACAGAACAAAACATAATTAGCAGACCTTTAATTGCTGGGATTATGAAAGAAAGAAATGAAATCTAAACTACAGGATATCCTCAGCCTCACAATTACCTGAAGTATGACTGATGAAATTCTGAGAGAAGAAAAAAATATATAAGTCTACCTTCATAGAGAATTAAATATTCAAAGCAGTCACATTCACTCTTTCAGACCTTTGGGGGAACGATGCAACTAATTCAAGGAATTACCATCCATCTTAATGGACTAAATGGGCAGGGGGAAAATATATTTCCTCTGCTTCTTATTAACAGGAAGTTTTAGCTGCAATGAAAATCTATTCAGCAGGAGAACAGAGAACCTGTATTATTATGGTTTAGGTAGGCTGGAAACAAGAAGAATTTTTTCTGAAGAAGACAAAAAAAAATGAGGTCAAATGCAGAAATTATTGCTGGGTTTTAATGGGTTGAGATGCCCTTAGGAAGGAGAAATTAACAGTTGCCAATGGACCAAAACAACATCTACCTCTAAAAAGCTGAACTATATCAGTGCTCACTGGATATGCACCCCCCCCCACAATGTGCTTGTTTTGACACCATCCATGGATTACACAACTGACCTTTGAAAACCCATGGTTATTTGAAAGCTGACGTTTCTCTTACTAATGCCAATTTACCTAGTCTTAAATGAGAATGAAAAAGATGGGGGAAAAACGGTTTTGCACACAAAAGGTACGTTAGCTTGAACATGTACATGTTTGTGTTTAAGTATAGGCATCTATCAAAGATTCAAACCAAAGTGAAACTAGAAGAGTATTTAAATCATGCATGGATTTTAGAGACAGAGAGAGACATCTACTGGTCCATTTATTACCGATCCCAGGCACCACCCCCTCCACTGTAATTAACGTAACATTTTCTCTCTTTACAGCTGACAGACAAGAGAATAATTAGAGTCTAATAAAACACGGAAAAGTCACAAATGCAAAGTGGAATAAACAGTAAACAGTGAAGGAAGAGAGGCTCCGGGAGTGTGATGGCTGGGTAATGCCATAGATAAACTGTGTGCACATTGACACTGTCACGCTCTCCGCAGCCCCAAGTGTGCTGGTAGCCTGGTGCAGACAGACAGCTCGAATTAATCCCAAGAGGAGCGCATGACAGGCGAGTGAAGCAGACAATTAGAATGAAGGAGGAAATTGGAAATGGCAAAGGTGTGAACATATGTCAAATTACAACTAAATGATAAATTACAATTCTGTCATTGGAATAAGTGGTAATTAAGAAAGATTTCAGCTATCCCTCTTGAAAAAAATAAGAGAGAATCACATTTTTTTCCCCCAGTTTAGATTTGTTTGCTGAATTGTTTCCATCCATCTCACACATGGGGCTGGATCTTCCTGATTTGGGGGCTGCATTATTTGTGTACGTTAAGGATAATTCTTTTTTTCCCTCTTCCCCATTTTCCAGACTGGCAGAATGATAGTGTCAAAATGAACAGGAAGCTGATAGTATCTGATATAAAAACCTGCACTGAGGTTTGGAAAAAAAAAAAGAAAAAGAAAAAAAAACCACGAGGTTTGCTGCTGAAGCTGCTGCTGCACTCTAATTATTTTAAACAAGCTCTGCACAGTCCAGCTGACAATTAGGAAATTCTGCTTTATGGCTTGGGGGATTCATACGAAACCTCATAATCACTGTATACACGTCCTTTTCGTTTAGACAGTAATGAATGTGGGTGGGGTTTCTTGGCAGTTTTCGGCCACTTAACCACAATTTAAAACAGCTGTGTAATTATCATGAGTTTTTTTGTTTGTTTGTTTTTTGAATCCAATTCCAATTTAGAGTTTGTAACACCTGTGGTTTGTTACAACTGCTAGGACCAAGGCAGGGGGATAACAAGCAAAAATGCAGTGCGGGCAAAAGCAGTGCAAGATAGGGCTCCTTGTCCCACGGGTTCACTACATGCCAGGACCCAAATGAGGAAGGAATCTTCCAAAGGCAGATCTCACATATAAATATGAGGTGCTGTGTGCAAGGAGGTGGTCTTCAGCAGAGTCAAGACAGTGCAGACTAGGCTTCAACTCCTTAAAAAAGCAGACGTGTCTCTGACTTATATAACCCTTGCAAACTCTATTAATAAGGGGGAAAAAACAGCATGCCAATGGAAAGGGCCATACAGGTCCTGTACCCATGGTGACAACCTTTGATTATTTAGCACATCTCAAAACAGAATTTCATTTGATGATAATTTCCCCCCTATTTTAGGTGAATACTTAAACATTAATTTTAGAAATACTACAATTACCCAAATAATAGTAATAATAGTAAATTACATTAGGATTTGGACTGAAATAAAATTTCTTATCACGTAAACAAATACCCACCACATGTTATTCTAATTTTAGGAGATAAGCCAACTCCAAATTTTCCGTGCATTAGTTATGTTTTTTGTAAGTCCTTATAACATTAAATAGCTATAGTTCTACATTCACAGAATAATGACTGAGTACAGTTATCTAGTGTCTAAAAAAGAAGACTGAAATAGTGAAAGCTCCTCTTAGAACATATGCAAATATTTACATCATTTCCTTTTCACCCTCCTTCTAGGGCAAAAAAGAGACTAATAGCCAAAAAGCTAAATAAAATTCTCTAACAGAGAGGTCAGAAGCTCCAATGATCTTCCGGTATAAATCAATTTCTAGCAGATGTGGCCAGATATTACAGTTCAAGGCCTTGAAAGCTTAATTGGGGAAGCATGTTAAGAGTTAAAGGGCCAGAGTCACGTTAATTACATGAGGTTTTCCTTGTAGAAAATCTGCCCAGAACAATGCCACCATCCCTCTTTCTTAGATAGGGGTATGCTCCTCCACTACACTTTTATAATTTGGCGAGGTTTATTTTAAAAGTAATTTATTTATAGTCACCTGTATGCTTCACAAGTAACAGAGACTAAGGTGTTCATTTATTATATTCTTAATACAGTTTGGGTTAAGAAGAAGCTTCTGACTTTATGCCTGAAGGGTCCAAATATGAAACAAATTAAGAGCTGGGTTTCAATTCTTCTCTTGAAAAATAAGAGGTGAGAAAAAAGATGAATTCTAATTGTTGCTCCAATACTGTTTCTTCCCAGAAATAGGAGTTCTTTTATGGAAACCTGAATATAGGAAAGTAGTCAGAAAAAATCTTCTACTTTTATGCCAATCAAGGGAAAAATGTTCATAAAATAAAATCTGACAAAAACATCATTAAATAGTCTATAATAAAAATTGAATGGAAAATGATGTCAGTCATTATGTCATCATTCTAATATTTGGTCTTTGACCCTAATTCCTGACACAGAGTTCCTAAAACCTTTGGAATTCCCTGGGTGATAACAATATCTTTTGTTCTAATGAGGTGAGTCTTGGTGAGCTCCTCGATGGGAATTAGTCATCAGAAAGACCAAGCCATGATTAGAAGCTTGGAATTTTCATCCCCATGACTCACTCTCTAGAGAGAGGAGAAGGGCTAGAAATGGAGTTAATGGTCTATCATGCCTAGGTGTTGAAGCCTCCAATAAGAATCCCAAAAGTATGGGTTTCGGAGAGCTCCAAGCTGGTGAACATACGGAGGTGCCAGGAGAGTGGTGTGCCCAGAGGGGGCATGGAAGCTCTGCACCCCTTCACAATTATCTTGCTCTAGACATATCCTCCATCTGGATGTTCAGTTGTATCCATTATTATATCTTTTTATAATAAACTGGTGAATAGTAAATAAACCATTTTCCTGAGTTCTGTGAGCCACTCTAGCAAATTAATTGAACCTAAGGAAAGGGTTTTTGGAACCTCCAATTGGTAGACAGTAAGTGAGAAGCACAGTAACTACCAAACTTGCAATTAGCATCAGAGGGTGGGAGGGGCACTCTTGTCGGACTGAGGCCTTAATCTGGGGGAAATCTCATGCTATCTCCAGGTGGAAAGTGTCAGTTGAGTGAAATTGTAGGGTGCAAATTGATGTCACAGAATTGCTTGGTATGGGAAAAACCCCAACACATCTGGTGTCAAAAGTGCTATGAGGGCTTCCCTGGTGGCGCAGTGGTTGAGAGTCTGCCTGCCGATGCAGGGGACACGGGTTCGTGCCCCAGTCCAGGAAGATCCCACATGCCACAGAGCGGCTGGGCCCATGAGCCATGGCCACTGATCCTGCATGTCTAGAGCCTGTGCTCCGCAACGGGAGAGGCCACAACAGTGAGGCCCGTGTACGGAAAAAAAAAAAAAAAGTGCTAGAGTGTGATGGTAGTGTGACAGTAAAGGAGAAACATAGGAGAAGTGTAAGAGAAGTGTAAGTTTCTAAACAGACTGCTATGGCAAAACGTTGATGAATTTCCACTTACAGTCTGACAATACCTGGTACTTGATTTGCCTTTTCGCCAAAGAAAAAAAACCCCATAAAACTAGATAAAATATATGCAGCAGCTATTTTCAGACATAAACAGTAGGCAATGGAAGACTATAAACTCTGAAGTAATTTTTGCAATCACCCTGGCTTCTGGCTGGAAATAATTTATTGCTCCAGTATACAGGGTTTTTGAGCCCAAATTGAGTAACAGTCTTGCTGAGCTTCAGATTCAGTTATAAGAGTTCAAGTCAGCTAAAGTGGCCAGAATTTTCAGAGCACTAGATAAGAAGGAGCAGCATAGAGTTAGAGAACAGAAGTCTTCCTGGGGATCCAAAACATGAACCTTGGCTAAAGGCTGGCCTGGGTATGCACAGAATAAGACTCCAAAATACCTAGAGGTAACCACTTTATGTGAAATTTACTGCTGAATGGTAAGACCAGAAATTATAACCAGCCTAAGAGACCTTGCTGAGCAACCTGACTACTCAGTAAAGGTCTAGAAAGCCTATGTGTTAGGTTTAAGAAAACAACTAGAACTAAATTCATGGATTGACCTTTAATGAGATGTTTTCTAGGGAGTTCCCTGGTGGCCTAGTGGTTAGAATTCTGGGCTTTCACTGCCATGGCCCAGGTTCAATCCCTGGTTGGGGAACTGAGATCCCACAAGCTGTGCTGTGTGGTTAAAAAAAAAAAAAAAAAAAAAAGGTTTCTAATCACTTCTGGTCCTAAAGTCTATTTTACATTGTATTAATATAGCAACCCTATTTTTCTTATGCTTATTAACTGCATGGCATATCTGTTTCCATCATTTTACTTCTAATCTATCTAAATATTTATATTTAAGTTTCATTTCTTGTAAAAAAATATATAGTTCAGTCTTTTAAAAAAAATCCATTCTTACAATCTTTGGCTTTTAATTGTAAAATATAATTCATTTATATTTAATATAATTGTCCATCTGCTTGGATTTAAGTTTATCTTCTTGCTATTTCTTTTCTACTCATTTATCTTATGTTTTTTCCAATTACTCACTTCTTGCCTTCTTTTTTGGTTAATAAAATATCTTTAGAATTCTCTTTTAATTTCTCTATTGTCCTTTATCTTTTTATTATTTTACATTTACCCTGGAAATTAAAACTCTGACTTATCATGGTATTTTTTTTGGTAAGAATATTTTATTATATTTCACCACATATATATGAAAATGTTATGAGACCTAAATTAATAAAAGATATACCATTCTTATGAATTGGAAGACAATATTTTTAATATATCAATATTCTTTAAGTTGATTTATAGATTGAATGCAATTTCCACCAAAATCCCAAAAAGTTTTGTGTGTGTGTATAAATTGAGAAGTTATTTCCAAAAATCACATGAAAATGCAAACATCTTGCAGTAGCCAGGAGAATCTTGAAAAGAAGAACAGAATTGGAGTACACACACTATCTAATTTCAAGACTTATTATAAGGCTACCATTATCAAGCAACATGATACAGATGTTAAGACATATAAGTAGATCAACAGAATAGAATATAGAGAAATTAGATTCACATATAAAATCCCAAGTCAAGTCAATAAGAAAAGGAATGTCTTTTTAACAAATGGTGATGGAAAAAATAGATTAACATATTGAAAATAATAAATGTCAACACCTACCTCGCCCCATACACAAAAATTTATTCAAGGTATCATAGACCTATATATAAAACCAGTAGAATATCTTTGTGATCATGGTACAGGCAGAGGTTTCTTAAACAGGACAAAATATCCTACCATAAAATAAAGAATTGTTAAAATGGACCTCATCAAAAATTAAAACCTCTGCTCACCAAAAAAAAAAAAAATCACTATTACAAAGAACAAAATTATTTGCAAAATTTGCAAGAGACTTGTGTCTAGACTATATAATGAACTTCTACAACTCAATAAAAAGACAAGCCACCAATTAAAAAATAGAAGACTGATCTTGAACAGGTACTTCTAAAAAGAAGATATATGAATGGCCAGCAGTACATGAGAAAGATGCTCAACATCCTTAGCTGTCATTAGTTAAAACCAAAATGAGATACACTTCCACACTCACCAGATTGGCTAATATGAAAATAGACTGATAAACTAATGTTGCTGAGAATTTAGTGCAATTGTAACTCTCATTCACTGATGCTGGGAATATAGAAAATTGTGAAAACATATACTCACAAAAAGACTAATAAGAATTTTTAGAATAGCTTCATTCATTTTATCAGGAAATTAGAACAAATCCAAATATATATTATAGACGAATAAGAAAACAAAATGTGGTATATTTGTAATGTTGGAATACTCAGCAATTACAAAGTACTACTGATATATACAAAATCATTTATGTATTTCAAAAAGGTTATGCTGCACAAAAGAAGTCCCTGTCAAAACAATACAGGCTGTTTGATTCGATTTTTTAGACATTAAGGAACAGGTAAAACTTATCTTTAGTAATAAAAAAACAAAACAGTAGTTACCTCTGAGATAGGGTTGTGAATTCAATAGGATGGGACACCAGTGACTTGGGTGATATAAATGTTTACCTTGATTAGAGTGACAGTCACAGAAGTTTATATGATTGTAAAACCTCCTTGAATTGCACCCCTAAGACCTATGTATTATATAAATTTTAACTCAAATTGTAAAATTGCTTGAACAGGGCCACTGTTAATTAGAAAATCTCTAATACTATTACTCTCTACAAATCTTCCTGAAAGCAAGCAAGCACTTTGGACAAAGCAATTAACTCTTTCTGGTAACTGGGGTACTGGTCAATAAATCGCTGTTGATTTGTTCTTTTCTGTCATATGGATACAGTATCACGCTTGCCCAGCTGTTAGCAAGACTGTGGCTATTAGAAACATAGCAATAAGACATTGTTTTACATAGTAATAATCATCACACCTTAGATTTGAAGTAGAATCCTGTTTTAATGACTACAATGACAAAAACTAACTTTCTTTTTAAATGACAAGCCACTTCAGTACACCAGCCAGTAGCACTTAAACTTGTTTTGCTTTTCTGATGTACATATAAAGAAAGCCATTCATGAGGTATTTTATAAAAGATATCTTGTTTGGCAAGAAAATTCTGTATATCATCCTTATCAAAATGAATCTATAAATGATCGGTATTTTGATAACAATTCAAAGTATCTGGGGAATTAATTCAGGAAGAAAATTAGTAGAGCCTATAGCATTTCCTTCCATACATCTCTTCTACTTGTTGTTCTTTGTCAAAGTTAGTTGATCCAACATTTCTAGAGACATAAATTACTAACTAAAGAATTCCTACATCAAAAATGACCTTGATAATCCTAATAAATAGTCATTTTAATTGGACGTGTTATAATGCTTAAGAGCTTTGGCTCTGGATTCAAACTGATCTGGATTCGAAACTCAGTTCATATTAGTTAAGATACCTATTGGATTGCTGAGAGAGTAAGAAAGAGGGAGAACCCCAAATACAAAAGTATAAAAAGACAACTAAGGTGGCTTAATCCCTTTCATGTAAAACTCCGGTAAGGTGTCCCAGTCTGGCTCTGTGGTTTGACACTGTTGGGTTCTCAGGCTCCTTGAATTATGTTGCTTTGTCACACTTAACACACAGCTTTCAGACATGTGACTGAATAAGTTCCAGTCCCTTTAAAGATAAGACCCAGAAGTTGCAACCAACATACTTCAGTTCAAAACTATTGACAAAAACATAGTACCATGGTTATCTATAACTAACTTCAAAACAGGATGGGTCGACAGATGAATGGATACAGAAGATGTGGCACATATATACAATGGAATATTACTCAGCCATAGAAAGAAATGAAATTGAGTTATTTGTAGTGAGGCGGATGGACCTAGAGTCTGTCATACAGAGTGAAGTAAGTCAGAAAGAGAAAAACAAATACCGTATGCTAACACATATATATGGAATCTAAAAAAAAAAAAAGGGTTATGAAGAACCTAGGGGCAGGAGAGGAATAAAGATGCAGATGTAGAGAATGGACTTGAGGACACGGGGAGGGGGAAGGGTAAGCTGGGACAAAGTGAGAGAGTAGCACTGACATATATACACTACCAAATGTAAAATACATAGCTAGTGGGAAGCAGCAGCATAGCACAGGGAGATCAGCTCAGTGCTCTGTGACCACCTAGAGGGGTGGGATAGGGAGGGTGGGAGGGAGATGCAAAAGGGAGGGGATATGGGGGTATATGTATACCTATAGCTGTTCACTTTGTTCTACAGCAGACCCTAACACACCATTTTAAAGCAATTATACGCCAATAAAGATGTTTAAGTAAATAAATAAGAGGATGGGAAATGGAGTTTCAAGATGGGCTTTAAGCTACGTGCCTAATCTAAACCTAGGGGTTTTATTACTGAAAGGAGAAGAGGAGCATGGATATTGGGAGACAACTAGTAGCCCCCAAATCATTACTTATTTGTTGTGTGGCCATAGGTAAGGCCTTTTCACTCTCTGACTCAGTTTCCTCATCTGTAGAATAGGAATGTTGATCAAATTTGCACCAAAGTTTTACTGAACACTGACTAGGTGTCAGGCAATGAGATAGGTACTAATGGATGTTGGTTATTATTATTTAATGTGCATTATTCATTTGAAGAACTGTTAACAGGAGCCTCAACGGGTATTTCCTTTCATTCTCCACTAATAATGTAAGGTCAAGAATTTTCCCAGGAAGTTTTTCAGGATTTTTGAGTTCGAGATTTTACCACAGAGTGCACCAATGGCATTTCTGTAGATTTAAAAAGAGAACCTTTAGCCAGTAACTGTGCTTACTGACCAATAATTTAAATTGATATCCTGCTTCTGCCAGTTCTTAATAGCTAAAAAAGTATACATTTGTGAACCTAAAATACTTTCACTCACAGTTTTGTTTTTTTTTTTGCGGTACGCGGGCCTCTCACTGCTGTGGCCTCTCCCGTTGCGGAGCACAGGCTCCGGACGCGCAGGCCCAGCGGCCATGGCTCACGGGCCCAGCCGCTCCGCGGCATGTGGGATCCTCCCGGACCGGGACACGAACCCGTGTCCCCTGCATCGGCAGCCGGACTCTCAACCACTGCACCACCAGGGAAGCCCTCACTCACACTTTTAAAAATGAATCTATATGCTCTTCATTTTTGCCTGTAATATAAGGATAATAGTACTTAGACTCAGCCTCTCTCAGATTCTGACATGTTCCCACAAAAATATTTATGTAGAACCACCAAATAATCCTTGTTACACTAATTTACCCCAATATTTAACAAAAAATAACATATGACCAAACTGTATGGAAGCTGAATTTATGATATTTATATAATTTTAAATTTCCAATTTAACATTAGCATCAGTCAAGTTACCACTTCCAGCAAGCATATTTAGCCTGTAGAAACAGGTTTTTATTTTCTTTTTCCCTCTCTCCTTCTTTCTTTTTCTTTCTTTCTTTCTTTCTTCCTTTCTTTCTTTCCTAAAATTATAGTCATATGTAATTACCATTAATTAAATGTAAAATTACATAATTTTATTATCACATAACATTTGGGTGGGGCACTTAAAATGTGCCCGATATTTCAAATCCAATTTTTTCGTGACTGATGACTACTGAAATTATCCGACTACAAGCTTCAGACCACAACGTCATGTCTTCAATGGCAATGATTACTTACAAAGAATATTTTCTGACAGAATCATTATTTCAGCTTCAACAACAATAACTGGTCCTTATTAGATTACATTACTCTACAGAATATGAACCATCTTTGTACACTGTCTCAGGCATTTGAGGTTACATTGGATGCACTATTTTGTGAAAAGTAAACCTATTAAGCAAACCAAAATTGATGCACACTTAAATTTGTATATATCATTTCCAACTTAATTCAGAAAGCTATCCTTCCTTTCCTCTCTGTCCATCATCCATTTTCTAGATATACCAACACAGAAATTTAAAATAAAACAAAACACAGAAAATTATTTTACTTTCTAACTCTAGGTCTGATACTTAGAAAACAAACTATTGTGTCAAGTAAGAAAAATAAAGGTAAAAAGATTACAAATTCTAGGTTATAAGTAAGCTGATGTATAAATGGGGCAAATTGTACACCTTCTTTCTTGTCATTTGCTGCAAGCCTCCTTATCTAGTATAGCACCATTCTGCTTACAGTTGAAAACTCTGTACCTGATATTGACCTTTTAAAGAAACCAAGGACAATCTTTTAAAAGACCATAAAAGTGCTAGTTCTTCCATTGCCAGAAGCACTAACTGAACCTCTAAAGAGAATTATTTGCCACAAGAAAAAAAAAAAAGGATCTAGACAAGTTTCTGTAATATGCACCACCCTTAACAAGGGAGCTAGAAAAGAAAGCGTATCAAATCAGCTATTAGGTTGGATGAATTAGCAAGAGTGGCTTGATGCCTTCATAGCTAGGCAATATTGTGTTATGGCTTTACCTTAAAAAATATCCTATGTGTAGTCAGCAAGACTCTGGCCTTTTAACTTTTAACATGCTTCTACAGTTAAGCTGCTCTGCTCTACACTCAAATAGCTGTCCACAGCTGCTGCAAATTGATTTATCCCCAGATAATGGCTGCAGTTGATGACCAAATTGTCACAGTGAAACTCTTTAGCAATACAAGGTGTGTTTGGCCTAACATAACCTGATTTTAACCTGATTTTTAAATGTACTGGCATTTGCACAAATTCTTAAAGGAATATTTAAGTTGTGTTTAATATTCAACTTATATTTTCACCTCAGAGGGGCTGAAGGTTTTTGGGTTTTTTTTTTTTTTTTTGCATCAAACTTATGATATAGCCCTCAAAGTATTGTAGAAGCCACAGGAAAGATACCATGGTATTAAAACATCCAGGTCATAGACAAAGCCAGAGCTAGATTTTGTACAGAGAGCACTAATTCAGATCACATTTGGGATTCAGTAAACATTACATAGGTCCTCATGGTACCCGTAAAATAGGTTAATCACAATGAAACCAAAGCAAAAATAAAACAAAACAAAATTATTCTTTAAATAACCTGTAAACATTATAAATATATTATAGACCTATGTGTACAGAAGATGTATCCTGGTGGAAATCTGTGAATAAAATATATTTTTGAAAGTATGACATATATATTATTATTTTCTTTACAAAGTTATTTTCTTTACAAAGTTATTTTCTTTCTTTCACAAAGTGGAATACTTTGAGTTCAAGTTAATCTCAGTATGGGTCTTCAAGGAATCTTTACCAAAGAGATTTTTCTCAAATACACAATCACATGCAGAGTGGAATTAAATTGGTTAAATGTTTGTTACTCAGACCATTTCAGGTCTCAAGGAACTTGCTTATGATCTACTCACATATGACTGATTCGAGCCCAATGAGGGCTTCTCTAAGTAAGATGTAGTATGTAATTCAGGATATTAATCCAACTTGGTAAGAGGGAAATTCAATATAGACTTCAAAAACCCTCAGTGAGAATTTCTGAAAGCATATTTAGCACAATTTCCTGCTTCTGTTTTTAAGCAACAATTTATAGGCTACCACAAATAATTTATCTATTGGTGATATCCAAAATATCAAAGTTATTATAATATTACTAACACTTGATTCACAAGATCACTAAATAATACTTAGTGTAACATGCATTAAAGAAAAGGACTATGTCTAATCCCTATGTATAAACCAACATTTTTATTTCTTTAATGGCTTCTGGATGTCCCTAAAATATTAGTGGCTGACCCAGTTTCATACATAGATTGAATTCAATCACTTTTAATGTTGAACTAATTTTATCAGAAAGATTGCTTTTGTCCAGAACCTTCTCTTTTTTCATATGTGTGTGTTTATAATTCTTCAAAACATGAGAGCAAGGGTAACATCAAAACATTCTACTGTAAAAAACATTATAGCAATTCTCTAAAAGCACTGAATTAATTATTTCAGCACTACTTAATGTAGACTATTCCTATAGAGAATATCTCAAATATAAGATAAATGACTTGCTAGCTGATAAGGTCTATAGAAATTCCTAATTCCCCTAATAGTAAAAAATAACTCCCAGGTTTCAGTCATTTCAGTAAATAAAAAATGTAAAAAGCAGGTATAAATGAAAGAAATATCTGCAATGATATATGAAAAGTAGAGAGAAAATTAGGTCACTAAATGGAGACATGTATAATGAATTATTTGATGTCATATGTAGAAGAGTGTTCAGTGTTTATTGAAAAATGATTTTTAAATGGAAAGTTCATATACAAAGCATTGGTTTTAACCTGAGAAAAATAAGTGAGTCTGTCACAATTAACACACTTACATAAGGAGATTGTAATTCATCCCGTCTGCTCATGGCAATATTAACCCATATCCCATACATTGAATTACAGTCTCTATATCACAATGAAAAAAGTGATGGAGAGGTTACAATTATGAAATTAATGGTAATATCTGAGAATCAAGCACATTTCCAAACACTGACAGTTGGGCATAAGAAACTCATATACTTGGTGAAAAAAGGGATTTCTATAGATAATCTAGAAATGTGTTTTTGTTACTGCTTCCAGATAAGTTGGAGACCACAAAGAATTGGTTGTGAGTTCAACTGGGTAATTGATTTGTTTGAATTTAATATGTTGAGAAGTAAATCACTGTACATTTCAGAATACCTAAGAAAAACTCTCTTTTCCCTCTTAAATTGTAAACTAACATAAATCCCTCATCAATACCAGCAACACCTTTTACAGGAGAATGTATTTAACTTTTTAAGTAATTAATTAATTTCACTCTATAAAGATAATTTCACTTCATCAGTTTGGATGCCAATTCACTGAAATCAGGAAATTGGTGGAATTTTAATATATGTCACATAAGTTAAAAAATGTTTTTAATGTTTAACTTGGAATTATATGATTTCATCCTTTACCCAAGTGATGTTTAACTGAAGTATATGGAAGGAACTTTGCCTCAACTGTATTTTGCTGTATTGTTTTTCCTTCCTCTGGGTTGTAAAAGGGCAGGACTAGAAAAATCCCTTGTTTCCTGTTCATTTAACAAACATTTTCACCTACAAAATGACTCCCTTCCCCTTCTCCCCCATTTGTGTCTCCCAAGCCTGCAGAGTTCACGCACACATGCATCAACACCTGAGAGTGACAGGGGCTGATGTGTGTCTTCTTGCGGATGCAGTGCTCATGGTCATGAGGGAGTGAATGTGTAATGCTGTGCTGATACCAGCCAAGTAATATAATGTGGTGCCGTTAGGAACATTATTCATAGTTGATGAACACATACCTTTTCTAGTGAAACACATACATTTCAGAAAGAAATGCATAGATCATTTACTGAAGCACATTTATTACAGCAGAATGTGTACCTCAACTAATGAAACACATAGATCATAGAGTAAAATGATTATCCTTATATCAAGCAGATTTAACCATTTATGGATGTTTTAGGGACAAACCAGTTTGGGTTAGCAGGCCAAAATTGAATTTACAAATAACAAACTCAACATTTTTCTGGATTAACTCTTCATGATTATCATTATTATTTTGTATGTGACTTGCTGTTCAAAACAAAGGAGTTCTGTGTGTCTTTGGCGCTACAGTTTCTTCTACAATTACTTATGCACAATTAACAGGACGTTTATCTTTTAACATCCTTACTGGTGTGTTAGCTAGCACTCAACATGAGTAACAGTGAGCAATTGAAAGATGATGTTTAGGGAAGGCAGGGGGTGTTTGGGGTGCCAATTTATTGCTTCCCTTCAAATAAAATTTAGCACTTGCATTTTGACAGTATTGTATTCCAGGACCAGCAGAACATCTTGACACAATCTACCTTTATCTGCAGTAACAAATGCCAAGAAAGCCAGAAATAGGATGTGAGTCAGTGCCCTTGCCCCTCCAGGGTCAGTAATAAACTATCAATTCCCACTGTATAAATTCAGTTGGCTCTGGCTCTATTGCCCTGAGGAACAGAGTGGGTCAAACACTTTGTTTATGACTAAGGAATCCCTCAGTACACCAAGCTCTGACCATAACCCTAACTCACCAGAGCTGGGAATGGATGTGAATTCCAGCCCTTTGCTTTAGTGAGAACATAATTCACATGGATGAACATTGCGCTAAGAAACTTTGCGAGATTGATTTGATTTGTATCATTGTCCTGTATTGTGTGTGAAAGTCTGTCTTAGCCTGAGCTTCTCTTAAAGCCTTGCAGAATGGTCTCTACCAGCTTTTGACTTTCTTTTAAAAAGCAAAACTAGGTTAAAGAATTCTCTTTTCCATTTTGCTTCTCTTTCATCCTATTAATACATGTGTGAACAAAGGTACAGAGAAGTAAAGGGGAAAAAACAAAGTCAAATGTGAAAAATGATTCCCAAAGGAAGGCAAGCAAAGTCTTTCTATATGCATAATATAAAATAAGTGTTTTTGTTCTTCATTATTTAATTCAGTGAATCCATCCAAATTTCAATTGCTTATCTACATTCAGAGCAAGCCAATCTTAATTTCATCTCTTCTCTCTTTTTAGGATATTCTTCTTGAGATTCAAGAAATTCTTTATTTTAGAATGAGACATTGCCCTTCTGATATTTGTAGCTGACTTTGGAACTGCCATTCTTTCCAACTTTGACTTAAAACTTGGTTACAGATGTTCATTATATTTGAAAGTTTATATTTTTGAATGTACTTATAGCATATCATCATTCAATCTTGCATTTGTTGTTTATTTATTCCCCTTTCCTCATACTGTACAATGTTGATTCCTTGGGTACAAAAGGTATAGGAGATAAAATTGGATTAAATGGAATATTCAACATAATGCACAATGGGTTTTTCACTGTTACTCCACTTTTCCTTACGTTATAGGAGCTCATTTCATTATTCAGTGAACCCTCTAGTGACCCTGGGATTTCACTATATAATTTATGTTTCCTGATACAACTCAACAGTGTAATCTTATGATTTATATGCTTCATTTATAATTTGATCATCTCAGTATAATGCATGTTTTTCTACATGATTTATGCACTTTATCCCATAATATATGTGTTTCCCTGTATGATATATGTATTCATCAGCCATGTATTATGGCCTTGGTGGCACATTTCTAGAAAAGGAGGTAGAATACCCCAGCCTGAGGGTAAGTCCTGAGGTTAATTGCAATCAATTCACCTTCTACACAATTACACTTTCATCCGCAGGAGCTTGTGAAGTGAGCATGCTTAACGTGACAGCAGCAGGGAGGCAAATGTGCCACTCTCTTTTATTTCTCCTAGATCCAAGAAAAAACAAATTCCTGCA
The DNA here is from genome assembly GCF_937001465.1 of Orcinus orca. Classification (NCBI taxonomy): domain Eukaryota; kingdom Metazoa; phylum Chordata; class Mammalia; order Artiodactyla; family Delphinidae; genus Orcinus; species Orcinus orca. The sequence goes on from NC_064562.1 coordinate 119,879,005, forward strand.
GCAGATTGGGGAATTAGAGCCCCACATTTCAGGTTTTGCTGAAAAAGTATTTCGGGTATCATTAATCATATTTCCATCTTTCTGATATAACGTGATTCAAGCTGTAACAAACACAGAAAGACTGGCAATAAATAAACTTTCATTTCAAATAATCAGTTTTTTAAAAAAATAATTATTTTTTAAGAATTATATTGAAACAACTCATAGAAGATTCTCCACAAAGCATTCTTTCTAAAGAATTTTCATTAAACTCATTGGCTCAACAAACATCATTAAGTCTATGCCAAGCATTTTCATTTTCTAAAGGTTTCTTCTCTTTTACATTGACTCATCCATCGATTTATTCAACAAATATGTATTAAGCATTTATTTTGCTCCAGGCAAATATAAAACAGATCAAAAGGTTTGTCTTCATAAAGTTTGCATTCTATGGTGGGAGACGGACACTAGCAAAATGAGTAAAGCAAAGTAAATATATTAGTTAAGAATATGGGAGGTGCCATGCAACAAAATAAAGCGTGAAAGGAAGAAGAATAAGAATTCTTAGTTGGGATGTGAATATTTTTTAAATTAAGTGAGGATTTGGACCAAGGCTGGAAGGAGGTAAGGAGATGGCTGTTTGTATATCTAAGGGAAGGATATCTACAAAGAGGAGACCACGAGGTTTAAATATACTTGGCATGATATGGAAAGCATGAAGAAGCCAGAGTGACTGTAAGAGGGTGAGCAAGGGGAAAGTGAGGGAAGATGAGTTCAGGCAGGTATTAGTTAATGAATAGATCATACAGGACCTTGTAGACCATTGTAAGCATTTTGGATTTTACTCCAAGCAAGGAGGGGTTACTGGGAAGGGAAACAAGAATAACAGGAGCTGACTTCTGTTTTGAAAGGATTACTCTGGGTGCCAAGCAGACATGTCAGTAGGCAAGGAAGGAAAGGTGGGATATAGGGAAAGCATTCAGGGGCTACTGCATGAGTCCAGGCTACAGATGATAGTGAGTTGGTTTAGGATGATAGCAGTGGAGATGGTGAAGGTGGTCAGATTCTAGATATTCTTTCAAGTTAAGCTGATAGAATTTTCTGAGTGCTCAATATAGAATGTGAAAGAGAGAAGGCAACTTATTTACAAGTAAATAAAGAAGATTAAAGCAAATGCTTGTGTATTTATGGCTATATTTGCTTCATTTTTAAAGTAAGTAAATGGGGAATGTATTACATGGTTATTCACATGGAAAGTGATATTGATAAGTAGAGAATTACTCATCAAGTCATTTGGGTTCATCTTTTCTTGACACATATTCACACTAATCTAAGTCATTTTTATGTCTTTGTTCAATGAGTATCAAATGCTTTACCTTCCAATCTGATTTACTCTCCAAACAGGTTAATTCTTTAAAATTTTGTGGTTATTTTTCATTCAAGAATATAATTAAAGAAAAATAAGATGGGTTAAAAATAAAAGTGTCTGTAGTTACTGTGATAATTTGTCTGGTAAACTGAAATTATTTGAAATAATTCTGTTCATATTTTGTGATTTTATTTTATCAACACATACCTCAAAAAGCAATAATTTATGGTATGAGTAAGATTATATTCTATCCCATAATGACAGAGCAATAAGTAAAAAGCATATAAAGGTAACTTTGTCAATTCTTTTTACTTAAAGTAAAATAATGTTTACTTTAAAAATTAAAAATATTTTCAATATATTTGTATACACAAACTTTTAAAACAAGTTACATTTATTTTTGGCCAAGAAATAAACCAAAACTAATGATAAATAATTTGATATTTTCATCAAGTCAAATTTATTTTCAAGCCAATTATAAATTGCACTAATGTCACTATTGCTTCCTAAATCCTAAAGATAATGTAAAAATCAAGCACTTCCTAAGTCTGAAACAGTTAATTCTATAAATGTTTCAAATTTGGACTTCAAATATGAAGTTTCTATTGCCAGAAAAGGCCATAATCATCATTTTAGTATCTATGAATATGTCTGAGGAAAAGAAAGGATGAGAAAAATCTTGGCCAGTGATTCACTAAGTTATAAAATTAAACGGAACATGCCTTGACGAAGGCAATCACTTTATTTGGAAACAACCTTTAAAAAACAAAGTTACTAAAAGATAAAATAAAAATAAAACACAAAGTTACTGGGCTTCCCTAGTGGCACAGTGGTTGAGAGTCCACCTGCCAATGCAGGGGACATGGGTTCGTGCCCCGGTCCGGGAAGATCCCACATGCCGCAGAGCGGCTGGGCCCGTGAGCCATGGCTGCTGAGCCTCCACGTCCGGAGCCTATGCTCCGTAACGGGAGAGGTGGCAGCAGTGAGAGGCCCGCGTACCGCAAAAAAAATTAAAAAAAAAAAAATTACTGCGACTGTGAACTTTGAAAGTAACAAATATTATTAATAAGATTCCAAAAGTATTTCCCAATGATTAAATAAAATATTATTCAAACCCAGTTATAAGCTACCTAAAGGATGATTACCACTTGAAAATAATTATTAAAGATAAAAGTGAAATAACGGAGGCTAAACAATACTACTAAATAACCTCAAGATCACTGAAGAAATCAAGAGGAAATCAAAAAATACTTAGAAACAAATGGCAATGAAAACACAACAACCCAAAACCTGTGGGATGCAGCAAAAGCAGTTCTAAGAGGAAAGTTTACAGCAATACAATTCTACCTCAAGAAGCAAACAAAATCTCAAATAAACAACCTAACCTTACACCTAAAGCAATTAGAGAAAGAAGAACAAAAAACCCCCAAAGTTAGCAGAAGGAAAGAAATCATAAAGATCAGAGCAGAAACAAATGAAAAAGAAATGAAGGAAACAATAGCAAAGATCAATAAAACTAAAACGCTGTTTCTTTCAGAAGCTAAACAAAATTGATAAACCATTAGCCAGATTCACAAAGAAAAAAAGGGATAAGACTCAGATCAACAGAATTAGAAATGAAAAAGGAGAAGTAACAACTGACACTACAGAAATACAAAGCATCATGAAAGATTACTGCAAGCAACTATAAGCCAATAAAATGGACAACCTGGAAGAAATGGACAAATTCTTAGAAAAGCACAACCTTCTGAGACTGAACCAGGAAGAAATATATAAACAGACCAGTCACAAGCACTGAAATTGAAACTGTGATTAAAAATCTTCCAACAAACAAAAGCCCAGGACCAGATGGCTTCACAGGCGACTTCTATCAAACATTTAGAGAAGGGCTAACACACATCCTTCTCAAACTCTTCCAAAATATAGCAGAGGGAGGAACACTCCCAAACTCATTCTACAAGGCCACCATCACCCTGATACCAAAACCAGACAAAGATGTCACAAAAAAAGGAAACTACAGGCCAATATCTCTGATGAACATAGATGCAAAATCCTCAACAGAATACTAACAAACAGAATCCAACAGCACATTAAAAGGATTATACACCATGATCAAGTGAGGTTTATCCCAGGAATGCAAAGATTCTTCATTATATGCAAATCATTCAATGTGATAAACCGTATTAACAAATTGAAGGAGAAATACCATATGATAATCTCAAAAGATGCAGAAAAAGCTTTTGATAAAATTCAACACCCATTTATGATAAAAACTCTCCAGAAAGTAGGCATAGAAGGAACCTACCTCAACATAATATAGGCCATATATGACAAATCCACAGCCAACATCGTCCTCAATGGTGAAAAACTGAAACCATTTTCTCTCAGACCAGGAACAAGACAAAGTTGGCCACTCTCACCACTATCATTCAACATAGTTTTGGAATGTTTAGCCACAGCAATCAGAGAAGAAAAAGAAATAAAAGCAATCCAAATCAGAAAAGAGGAAGTAAAGCTGTCACTGTTTGCAGATAACATGATACTATATACAGAGAATCCTAAAGATGCTACCAGAAAACTACTAGAGCTAATCAATGAATTTAGTAAAGTAGCAGGATACAAAATTAATGCACAGAAATCTCTGGCATTCCTATACACTAACAATGAAAAATCTGAAAGAGAAATTAAGGAAACACTCCTATTTACCATTGCAACAAAAAGAATAAAATACCTAGGAATAAACCTACCTAAGGAGACAAAAGACCTGTATGCAGAAAACTATAAGAGACTGATGAAAGAAATTAAAGATGATACAAACAGATGGAGAGATACACTATCTTCTTGGATTGGAAGATACAACATTGTGAAAATGACTATACTGCCCAAAGCAATCTACAGATTCAATGCAATCCCTATCAAACTACCAATGGCATTTTTCACAGAACTAGAACAAAAAATTTCACAATTTGTATGGAAACACAAAAGAGCCCAAAGAGCCAAAACAGTCTTGAGAAAGAAAAACAGAGATGGAGGAATGAGACTCCCTGACTTCAGACTATACTACAAAGCTACAGTAATCAAGACAGTATGGTACTGGCACAGAAACAGAAATATACATCAATGGAACAGGGTAGAAAGCCCAGAGATAAACCCATGCACATATGGTCAACTTACCTTTGATAAAGGAGGCAAGAATATACAATGGAGAGAAGACAGCATATTCAATAACTGGTGCTGGGAAAACTGGGCAGCTACATGTAAAAGAATGAAATTAGAACACTGCCTAACATCATACACAAAAATAAACTCAAAATGGATTAAACACCTACATGTAAGGCCAGACACTATAAAACTCTTAGAGGAAAACATAGGCAGAACACTCTATGACACAAATCACAGCAAGATCCTTTATGACCCACCTCCTCGAGAAATGGAAATAAAAACAAAATAAACAAATGGGACCTAATGAAACTTAAAAGCTTTTGCACAGCAAAAGAAACCATAAAAAAGACAACCCTCAGAAAGGGAGAGAATATTTGCAAATGAAGCAACTGACAAAGGATTAATCTGCAAAATATACAAGCAGCTCATGCAGCTCATTATCAAAAAAAAAAAAAAAAACAACCCAATCCAAAAATGGGCAGAAGACCTAAAAAGACACTTCTCCAAAGAATATATAAAAACTTCCAACAAACACATGAAAAGATGCTCAACATCACTAATCATTAGAGAAATGCAAATCAAAACTACACTGAGGTATCACCTCCCGCCGGTCAGAATGGCCATCATCAAAAAATCTACAAAGAATAAATGCTGGAGAGGGTGTGGAGAAAAGGGAACCCTCTTGCACTGTTGGTGGGGATGTAAATTGATAATGCTACGATGGAGAACAGTATGGAGTTTCCTTAAAAAACTGAAAATGGAACTACCATATGACCCAGCAATCCCACTACTGGCCATATACCCTGAGAAAACCATAATTCCAAAAGAGTCATGTACCACAATGTTCACTGCATCTCTATTTACAATAGCCAGGACATGGAAGCAACCTAAGTGTCCATCGACAGATGAATGGATAAAGAAGATGTGGCACATATATACAATTGAATATTACTCAGCCATAAAATGAAACGAAATTGAGTTATTTGTAGTGAGGTGGATGGACCTAGAGTCTGTCATACGGAGTGAAGCAAGTCAGAAAGAGAAAAACAAATACCGTATGCTAACACATATATATGGAACCCAAAAAAAAAGGTTCTGATGAACCTACAGGCAGGACAGGAAAGTAAAGACAGAGATGTAGAGAATGGGCTTGAGGACTCGGGGAGGGTGAAGGGTAAGCTGGGGTGAAGTGAGAGAGTAGCACGGACATATATACACTACCAAATGTAAAATACATAGCTAGTGGGAAGCAGCTGCATGGCACAGGGAGATCAGCTCCGTGCTTTGCGATCACCTAGAGGGGTAGGATAAGGAAGGTGGGAGGGAGATGCAAAAGGGAGTGGATATGGGGGTATACATATACATATAGCTGATTCACTTTGTTATACACCAGAAAGTAACACAGCACTGTAAAGCAATTATACTCCAATAAAGATGTTAAAAAAGAAAAAGTGAACAACAACAGGAAAAATATATTAAAATACTTCTTTTTTCCTTTTATTGTCCAATATAAAAGTGTGCTTTAATTTGAAAATATAGTTTTATAACTTTTGTATTTATGTGTAAAACGATTATAACTAAGGTTCTGAGGATCTCAATTTTGCTGCCTTTGTGTGCATAATTTATGGGATCCAGGCCCTATTCTGCCTGTTCTACATGACCTGAGGTACATCACTAACCCCTCAGCTTTATCACCTGTAAAATAACAAAAAACATAAAATACAGTCTATATGGACCAGGAGTGGTTTAATGGAAAATCCCTGTTCTCCTTCACTGAGGAAGATAATTAGTAAATCTAAAAATAAAGGGTCAAGGCATCCAAGTTTCCATGCAACAAATGTAATTTGAACACTTACTGTTTACTAATTACTGTGTTAAATTTTTCAAGAGGTTCAAAAGTAAGTGAGATTCCCACACTCATGAATAAGATTCACTTAATCGGGGGTTTAGTTATTCTAAGATAGTGTGTTAGGAGCTATGACAAATGAATGTATCGCGTGCTGGAAAGTATAAAATAAAGGTAACTCACCAGCTTGATCATGTGGGAATGGAAAGACTTCCATGGTAGTTCCTGGAAATTGTGGCACTTAAACAGAGACATAAAGATGATAAGGGCCAACTTAGAAGAAAGGGAGGTGGTGGGTATTCTACTAAAGGAAATTTAAAAGAGCAAAGTCCCAGAGGTAATTAAAATGCTAGGATTTTAAATGCCTAAATCGTGAACAGTTAGAAATTAACCTGGAAGGGTAGACATGTTAAATTCCAGAGGATTTTCATTTTATCCTATAGGTCAGAACTCTCCCCAACTTGTGCTGAGATTCATGGGTGAGAATGGGTTATACTGTTATCCTCAGGTGATGAGAGGGACACAAGTTAGCCAGATCCCCAGCATGTGTCGCCTCACACCTTGAACTGCTGTGCCCATTTTTCTCACAATACTCTATAAAAATGACAATTTCTGTAAAGTCATGACTTGAAAAAGTTAGGGAATCTCTCCCAGGTAACAGCAGGCCTTAAACAGTTCCTGCCAAGAGGCAATTTGTTTTAATCAGATCTGCCTGCTCAGAGAGGTACTCTCTCCATAACCAGGACTAAACCCCTCTCTGTTTTGGGAGAGGCAGCAGAACGCAGAGGCTGGCTGAGGATTCAGTCTGTGCCCAGGACCACAGGACTGGGAGCCACACAGCCATCTCTGGGGTAATGAGGGAAGCTGGCAGCCAGAATCCTACAGAGAACATGGGAAAGAAGGAAAGCTTCCATGGTAATGCCTCCAATAAAAACTGGGCATTTAATTGGAACTTTAAACAAATGCATCTGCTAAGGGATAGGAATGGGGGGCCTGAAATAACAAAGAACATCCCAGAACAGCTCAGCATGATGTACTCAGAAGGGGCTCCATACATGATTCAGAGAGCTCAAGAAAAGGAGAAATCCAGAGCAGCCGGAATAGACGGGCACGTCTCAGATCTCTCAAAGTGTTTCTCCAGTTCTCTCGTGGTGAGAAGCCACGTACGCATTTTATTGTATTTAATTAATATTAGTTAACAAACATTTTTATAGTATTTACGAGGTTCCAAGAGCTGTTCTGTTTTTTACAAATTTATTTATGCCTCATAACAACCCAGTGAGGTGGGGTCAATGGAGTCTCTAATTATCCTGATTTTACAAATGAAGAAACTGAGGTTTAGAGAGGTCAATATAAGTTCCAAGATCACACTGCTATAAAACGTTAGAGTCAAGATTCTACCCCAGTTTGTTCGGCTTCAGAATCTATGACCTTAATGACTGTTATACTGTCTCATAGAACTCCATCAAACACAATTTGTGATTATAACATAACATGTCACAACGTGACACCATAGCATAACATTATAAATATTATGTAATTTGACACACATATGTTAAAGAGAACAAAGTCTGGAAAGTTTTCATTTCCTGGTGCTGATTCCATCTTTTTGCTTCTCAAAGTCCATTGCCACACAGACATAGAGAACGCTCCCTCGAGTCATAATAATAATACAGATCACGCATTAGCTTGCATGAAATTTTTCAGAGGTTTCCCATGGCTTTTTTTTTTTTTAATATTTATTTATTTCACTGTGTTGGGTCTTAGTTACAGCACTCGGGATCTTTGTTGCAGCATGGGGTGTCTTTCATTGTGGCATGCGGGCTTCAGAGCACGCGGGCTCAATAGTTGCAGCGCATAGGCTCTCTAGTTGTGACGAGCGGGCTCTAGAGCGCACAGGCTTAGTTGCCCCGCAGCGTGTGGGATCCCACTTCCCTGACCAGGGATCAAACCCCCGTCCCCTGCATTGGAAGGTGCATTCTTAACTACTGGACCACCAGGGAAGTCCCTCTCATTGCTCTTAAAGTAAAATCCACAGTTACTACCACGGTTTACAAAATAATATAGCCATGCCAACCTCGGCCTCCCAGGGTCACAGCACTGTGCCTTTGTCACTCAGAGGACTCCGATTCACTTGTTTTCTTTCTGCTCCAGACTCTGGTGATTGGTTCCTCATCGTTCAGATTGCACCTCTAATGTCTTCGCTCAAAGAACTCTTTGCTGACGACCAGCCTAAGATAAATCCTTCCCAGTCTTCTTGTTTTATTGCCTTCAAACTATTTATCATTCTCCGACACAAACTCTCCTAAAACTTCGTTTACTTTTATAATTATTTCTCTCCCATGGCCATAGTAGAACATTAATACAATGAAAGCAGACACTGTTCATGCTGTTCACTTAGGTTTGAGGCATGCCAATACCTAAAGCAGTGTGACATTACCCAGACAATTGGTGCTCCATACTTTTTGAACAAATAAATGAATGGATTATCCAAGAGGAAAGATTAGCTAAAAGCTTCCATTCAATCAATGATAAAATTCTGTTTACCTTCTGAGGAAAAGTCACTCTAATGGCTAGCATAAAATGGATGATTCATGATGTTTCCTAATCTTTAGAGAATCAGTATAACATAGTGCACAAAACTTTGAAGTCAAACAGACCTGCTTTCAATCCTGACATCTTTAATTACAACCTTTACAAACTTGGGTAAATTATCTAATCTAGTTATGCCATGGTTTCCTCAAATTTAAAATTAGAATAGTTATAGTACTACCACATAGCACCATGTGTAGACTAAATGAAGTCACGTATGTAAAACTCTAACCATAGAACCTGGTACTCAATCAACGTTAACTATTATTATTACCATCATAAAGAAATCAAAGTCAAAAATCTCTCTTTTTACATTGAATCAACAGATAATAAATTCATAGCCAGCATTGAAAATTTCAAAATAAAGATAAATATATAACTTAATCATTTATTTATTTGCCTTAATCTTTTTAATTTAATATTTTGTTTAAGATAACAGGATAAAAAAACTGTTTTGCCACACTACCACTTGTTTTGGGTTTGATTTCAATTAAGATAACTGGGTAAAAAAGCGTTTTGCCATGCTATCACTTGATACCTTCTCTGAAAATATGGGAATAAAAAATAATTGCTCAATTTCAAATCATGAGAATTAGAATCTAACCAAATTATAATTTGGGGGACAATGTTAGAATTAGGAGAAAAAATGAATTTAATTTTTTATATTCAACTTAATTATATATATATATGAGTAAGTATGTAAAAATTAGCCGTTTTATTTTAGCAAAAACTATGAAATCCATCCTATTAAAATACCCAACATATTTCTGTTTAACTTATTCAACACATAGCAATATGCAATTATAAAAATTCAAAAGGCATACACAATAGTAATGTTACACAACCCATGACTGTCAGTCTAATGGTAGCTGTATGTGTGGCATGGTTTTGGTGAAACTGCAGTTACGTAAATGGGATAGAAACTTAGTTTCCCCACCTAACTAAAGTACAGTATTTAGCTATTTTAAAAATAAGATATACAAAATGGTCATCCTTCAGAAAGCTTAGAAATTATGTTTCTATGGTTAACAGCCAGTAGCCTTGGAGATCATTTCTAATTTGTGTTACCAAATGCTTGTATTTGTCCTCAATCCCATAAACACCTCATTGAACAGGTGTCCAATTATAATAAAGATAGAATTTTGTCTGACAATTTTCACTACTCTCTCTTTCAGTTAGGACTTAATTGCCATGCCTCTTGCCTCCACCCCCAGTCCAGAAAAAAATTAAAACAGTTCTTAATTTTCCCCAAACTAAAATTTCAGAGGATTGCAAGAAGAAAATCTCAGAGAATTGAACTTCAAATATATACTGACTGACTGACAGCTCTGCCAGATCTTTTAAAAATAAGTAAATGCTGGAAACTATTTACTTTTTCAGTAGAGGCAATAACAATAAATGTAATTCTTATGAGATTGTACTTAGGAAACTCATCAAAACAAAATATCCCGGTCGGATAACAAAGACCCCAATTTCACTAGAATCTCAAAGAGTGGTCTAGCTAGTCTGGTGGCTTTCTCTGTAAGAATACATATTATCTGTGTTTCTGTAATTATTTCTAAGCAGAAATTTTTTAGAGGAAGTTGAGATTTCAAAACTGGCATGGCTAGAGTGAACTTCACACTTCCTCTGGTTATTAATCTACTTTAGGAAACCCATGACATAAGAGTGAGTCGGCTAGCCTTGTTTCTGCAGCACGAAATTCCAATGGTCCCTCTGGGAGGCACCATAATGAACAAAAGGGGTCACCAGCTATTTTCAACATTTGATACCTGAGGGACCTTATTTTCACCCCCGGCTCCTTGGCTTTGGGAGGCATCATCCTGCTCATTACAAGATGAACTGCTACTCAGGGAGCAGTCTTCCCACACGGTCATTTTTCTTTCCAAGTTAAAATCTCCAAGTCACATAAAAAATGTTCTTGAAAAAAAAAAGAAAGAAAGAAAGAAAAAAGCCTATTTTTGATTTTTCCTAGAAAAGAAGCAAACTGGGAAGAAAAAAAAAGTGAAGTAAATTAGTCTGGAAGATTACAGTTATCAAACCAGCTATGAAGAATCCCAATTATAAAGCCTGCTTTGCGGCTCCTTCTGGACCTTCCGTGCTGGCGGCTCTGCAGAGCTTAATAACTCTAAAAGCATCTAGATTTTCTTTCATTGATCAGATGGCCCTCTTTTCCTTTCCAGTTTTCATCTGATTAGAAGTGAATGTGAAAAAGGTTTGCGGAGGCAGCCCAGGAAGGAAAAAATATTTAAAAGGCCCAAGCAAACAAACTGTTAAACTGTAAGCAACGATATACAACACTGCTCTCTTTACACGAGGCTTGGGAGGAATTTTACTGAACCGTCTGTGAAAGAGCTATGTAAAGCTAGGGGACTCAGGGAGTTGAAGTGAGAAGGCACAAAATTGTAATGCTTCCCAGAGTGGTCGAGCTCAACTCCGTCCCCCAAGGCGCCTCCCCTCCCTCTCCCCCTCCCCCATCCTCCTCTAATGAGAACGCATTAAGCCTTTCTCAATGCCCTGATGTGCTCTTACACTGCAGAATCCTTGCATTGCAATGCACAATGCAGTCCAAGGATTTCTAACATTATAAAGAGAGAGAAAATGCTTTCTAGACAGCTCATCCAACCCCTCCCCAGCGCTCAGCAGGGATTTAAGTGTGTCTACTTCAACTGAAAGTAAATGCATATTTTTGCCCTCAACTAAAAGGGACTTTTTCCCTGTTTCCTGCTCACAAATGCATCTGTATATTCTCTCTGCATCTTATTCTTACACTGTGGACATTGTCAGAATTTGGAATTGTAGACCACACACGCATAGTTTATGCTCTTGGTTTATAACACCTTCACATTTTATTTCCTCACACACATTGCCCATTATTTTTAAGCTCTTCATGGAAATAAAGGAAATATTTAACCCAGCTAGGAAGGCTGGAAGCCCAAATTAATTTTAGGAATAATTCCACCACTTAATTTCTATTTTATTTTTATACTCTCTTAACTATGTAGGAATCAAGCATTACATTTTCAAAAAATCATCCAAAAAGATTCTACCACCCAGCTTCTTTTGACTAAGGCGAAGATTTCACATAAATAATTAAAATTAAGATGCCTGTTTCTTCAGGATTTCCAAGCTTATACAGTATATTCAGTGAATAAAAACTCTGAATTTTCTTCGCATGGGAAAATGCCTTGCAAACACCTGCATTCTGCTGTCGTTAAGCCCAAGGACAGCTTCTGAGTTACCAAACAGGAGCTACCAATGATGGCAGACAGGATGAAGCCTCTGGTCTGACCAGGGGTTAAATGCTGATAGGAAATCAAACCAGTTTCACAACCCCTGCTAGTGTCATTGTCCCCTCCCTTGCTGGCAGGGTTTCATCAACATGTATAATAAAAATAAACGCAACATAATAGTGGCTTTATAGTAGGAGGACATTTTACATATCTGGTGGAGGGAGGATAGATAAAGGTTTGCAGCTTTAGTTATTTTAGGTGATTCTTTTGTTGTTGTTACTAGAAATTTAACATCCCCCATAAGCAATTCATCTACTTAAAACAAGCTCAGAGCTGCAAGTGGAAGAAATGTAATGTTCAATTTTTAAACTTTCATCAGGACAGATAGCTAGCAGGGTTGGTGTCAGCTGGGATTATATGACAGAGCTCTGTAGTATGGGCTCAGGGTGAAAAATGGAATGTAAACTGTGAACTGACACCTGGGCAGTGGAACTCCAGTCAAATTCAGGAGATCAGCCATCAATACTTGTACTTTCCTTGCTCCTGTACTAACAGGAGCTTGTTTCTGAGAGGGAAAATATGCCCCACCCCCTTCAGGCAAAAGAACAGCTTCATCCATCTCAGACTGTCTACCTAACACAGATCCAGGGTCAGTTCAGAAAGAAGCAGTCAAGCAGAATGTCGGACACCTTGAAGACAGAACTGCTGGAAGAATGACTTGCTGTTTTTTGTTTGGTTGTGTTTTTGCTTTTTGCCAATTATTTTTTGGTCTCTGTCCCCTAGGTGTAACTTCTATCTAATATAATTTATTCAAGTCAGCAAATCTTTACTGACTAACATCTAGGTACAAGGAAGTTAAGAAATGTGCTGACAACTGGGAAAGATGGGTGATATTATATTCAAGGTCTCCTTGTCAAATGTGGTATAGGATTTTGCCCAGTGCCGTGATAAAGGAGTTTGCTTCCACAGGGTTCTCTAGCTTTCTTGTTAGATTTGCACCCAGTCCTGAGTGTGTCATTGCTTACTTCAGGCTTATTCCAGGCTCCTTGGTTCAAGATTGCCCACTCCTCCTTTTCTAATCAGAAGGCATCTCCCTCAGCCAAAGAGCATGCCCAGACCTTGACAGTCATTTATTATAGATGTTGGTACAGCATGCAGAAATATCCCAAATAAGGGAGTGGCCACTTCCACCAGGGAAGAGAGAGACTTGACCAAAGACATGATCCAATCTTTGGTCAAAGTCTACCTTGGACTTTTCTCGAATGGGTCACCATGTGCCCTGTCATCAGCACCTGCAAATATGACTGATTATACCGAACGTTCTGTTTTGTTATATCACAATTTAAAATTAAACCAAGTTCATGGGAATGAACACACACATGTACACACACACTCTCCTTTTCTAATGGAAGGAACTTCTAACTTCTACAGAGTTCCATTCCTCTGATTTTGTCAACTAGTGTAGCTGATCCAGTTCCCTCTGACTTTCTGCACCTGCTTCCTATAATCTGAGTGTTCCGGTACAATCTCTTCAGACCAGAGTGATCTGAGTGAGAGGCTCTCAGATTATTCAGCATCCAGGTACTCCTTAATCCTGTCATTTCTCTAGTTGCTAAGAACTCTGGGTATGTTCTAACTTTCAGCACACTTGTAATCCCACAAAGAAGCCAAATATAAAGTTAAATGTTTTTGGCTAGCTCAGTGTGTGCTTTAAGTCTGGTTTTTAGGCAGCACTATGGCCAAGCATTTCTGACAGGGGCATTTGCCCAAAGCAGATCTTCTTTTTTTTTTTTTGCGGTACGCGGGCCTCTCACTGTTGTGGCCTCTCCCGTTGCGGAGCACAGGCTCCGGACGCGCAGGCTCAGCGACCATGGCTCACGGGCCCAGCCGCTCCGTGGCATGTGGGATCTTCCCGGACCGGGGCACGAACCCGTGTCCCCTGCATCGGCAGGCGGACTCTCAACCACTGCGCCACCAGGGAAGCCCAGATCTTAATTTTAAAAATTATGTTTGAGATTTTATTTCTCTTATTTTCTCCTTTTCCAAACTTAATGGCTCTCTTTTACTGGTCTGTGCTCAGCTTGAACATATTAGAAAATAAAATAAAAGTTCACATAATATCATTGGAGACAGTCCTGAAAAACTATTCTGAATGTTTGACATATTTTAGTTAGATAATCTGACAGGCAAAATTCCAGGTCTTAATTGGATACTTTAATATTCCTTATTGGTAAAACAAATTTTTATTAATAAAACAAAACTCAAATTCACGTTTTCCTTCTAATTACTGTTATATTTTCAAGGATAAGTCGTGATTGCTTGCCCTACACTGTTTTCTTTTTTTTTTTCCCAGCCGTTTATACTTGTTGGGTATGCCAGAGAAAATAAGTGGGATTCAAAAGATGTAGTTATTGTTTCTGATTATTGGTAATCATGGGAACTTTTCATAGAACACCTAAAATTTAAATGCAGTCTAGAAGAAGACAATAAGCCTTTGTCTGTCTGTTGAGTGAAACCTCCTATTTCCCTTTGTTGTCTGAATGTATTTCACCCTTCTGTCAAAGTGTGTCCACTCTAACCTTTCCCTGCACACTGCTGGCATCTCTCCAGTCTCCAAAATGCCTGTTTGACTCTCCTCTGACACCTTTATCTGATACAGTCACAACACTTCTTTGCATAATGAGCAGGCATTCCCTATCCATCAGAAAGGTAATTAAAAAAATGTTTAGATTTTTGTTTTCATAGACATAACAGTATAAATGCAACTTTTGCTCAATGAGCCCTAGCATCAAAGGTGGGGGAGGGGAGGAATGGTTCTTTTAATAAGAGCAGGTTTTAGACTTAGACCTTAAAACTGGAGATACAGATTTGTGATTTTCCCTCCCCCACAGAAAGAAATCTTTAAATAAAGATGTCTTCATCTGAATTGACCACCGTTTATAAAAGCAAATCTGGTCAGGGCTCTGCTGCTTATGCTAGAAGAACAGTCCTCCCCATTACAACGGCGTTTGCACATTTATAGGAGGAATAAAGAAAAAGATGCATGATACATGTGAAGGAGCCTTCTCTCTGCCATCCAGAGAAAGAAGAACTAAAAGGATTATAAAAGTTCAGATTAAAATGATATAAAATCTAGCATTTGGCTCCAACACTAGTGCCTTGGTCCTCTGAAGCTAATCTGTATGCACTCTGTGACCTCCTCGCAGCGAACCCTGCTAAATATATTATTCCCACGGGGGCTTTCACTGCTGCTTGGTGTCAGAAATCAATATGTATGAGGCGCGTGGATGGGAATTTCTAATAGACCTGCCTGGCCCTGTGCTGCTTTTCAATATCTGCCTTGGACTATTAGTGCCGGCTCGGTGCCTGTGAAATAACCGAGATAATCTTTTAAGGTGCACTGTTAAGGTGGAACCTAAATGTTGCTGTTTCAATTAAAACAAAAATTATATTCATAAATCAGTCAGGTCCGTGTAACCTTGTATAGTCACTCCAGATGGCTGATTAGAAACAAGATGGAATTTAAAGCTTTAAAGAGTAAAATGCTACTTTTAACTTCTGTTTAGAGTCACAGGAACTTATTGTATTTTAAGGCTCATGATGTGTTATTTGGGGGAAGGGGATCCAATTAGAAATTAGCAACCTCAGAGTTCTATAACCAAATCGTGTTTATTTTATTTGATTTTTATACGTAAAAGAGGGAAAAAACTCATCGTAAACGGAAAGCAAAGTCATTTTTCCCATGGTAGATGAGAACACCTTTGCGTATGGTCTTTTTTCATATTCACACTAAAATTATTGAATGAGCGATTTTCTTTTCTTTGTTTGATAACATAAATTAATTTTATCACCATCATGTCATTATGTCATGATTTGTTCTTATATCTGTATAGATATTTGGAGATATACATGGGCAAGAAAGTGGTTCATTAAAGTTCCGCCTTACCCGCCCTTGTTGATGAGTATGCCCCTTCTTGGGCAGCCTGGGGACGGAGCTCAGTGCAAAGAGGCTTAGGTTCAAGCTGTGTGCAGGGAGCAAGGAGCCAGTCTCCTGACTCTGTGTTGTTTCCTCTTTGTTTTCAGGTTAGTGCTCAGAGACAGCTGTTCCAGCTCAGTGCACAGAGGTGCAGGGCACAGAAACAACTGGCTAAGGTGCTCCATCAGTATTAGTGGTGGGATTATCATGATTAGCATGAATGGGGAAGAGGGAAGTGGGCCGAAACCCACACATACATTCATCTGGCTTTTCATACAGCCAGGCTGGGTTCAAATCCCTGGGAGGTGTGACACCAAGAGACGCCTTACCTGAGGCAATCATTTGGGGCCACCTTCAGCTCTTGGGAGGTTGTCAACCTACCAAAGGTTGAGGAACTGGCTTATGACTCAGGTTTTTTGTTTGTCTGGTTCTTTTTTCATTTCTTCTTTTCCTGCATACTTCACTTAGCACAGCACAATCCACCTGGCAACTCTCTGAAACTGCTCTGACTGCTTATCGGGCCTTCTCTGGATGGTGTGTGAGGCCATAGCATACAATCAGGGAGATGGGGCTGGATGCTGGAAACATCAAAAAGGAAGCATACAGCTGGTAGCCTTCAGGTCATTAGGGAACTGCCTTTAAAACTACCCCACAGTCTTCTCAGGATTTATTTAGAGTGATATCGACTCAATTGTTAGAAAAAAAAAAAAGAGAGAGAGAGAGAGAGATATACCCTTTTTAAGAAAACTCTTTTTTTCCTGCTTACTTACTGAATTTTAACATAATTTTAATAGGAATTGAACTAATTAAACTTATTATACTCCTCAGCACAAGTTTCCCAGACAACATAGAAGAAAACTCCCTTTTGAGTCACTTTCTCTTGCATGCTTATTTTGTTTTAGAGATGTTAACCCATAGGTATATTTTTAAGTGATCTGTAACTGCACTTCAGAGTTATTAGAAGAAAAAAAGCTAAAAGCACAAGAAACCAAACTGTTTTTCGACTTCTTTGTTGAGGAAATGGAATTCCATGTACTAACTTTATTTAAAGTATCATCAAGAACTCATAAATAAAATGTAAATGTTTATAAAATGTTGTACCACTAGAGCCATTTCTTTTTTCTCAGTCCTCCAGTGTGGAGAAAACAAGCCAGCTAGCTCAACTTTCAACTGGGTATATAACACAAACAGTTATGATCTAACATGAGAAATCCCCAGCAGTCTAATCTGTCTACAAGTTCCTCCCCCGCCAAATCCCTCCCTCTCTCAACCCTTCAATTAGTGATTTGTAAAAACAAACAATCTGTGTTTTCTGCATCTCCCAGGGAGGTGTAATGTTGTGAAGCAGTGGCTATAAGCTTTTAGCAATAGTAAGGGGAATTATGATGGAGTTTTATTTAATGATGACTTGTAACAATTTTTTTTTTCCAGAAAGGGGGAGAGGAGGAAAGAAACATCTAGGCAGTAGTGTTAAACTGTGTGCTTCTAAACTGGCTGAATAAAAGTAATTATTGTTAAGAAAATTTAGTAAAAGTCAGGGTAAAAAGGATAATTTTTAAAGGTGACTTCTTATCAATATATTGGCTTCTAAGTCTAAACCAAGCAAAACACAAATAAACAACAGCAGTAACAAAATGTGTGGTAAAAATGAGCATAGGCATACGAATGTCGATGACAGGAAGAAAAAAGGATAATATTTTGTTTAATATTCTTATCCCCATAGTTGGAAAAAATACCCTGTTGTTAAATTTCATCATCTTTTTGGTATATCTTTTTTGATAGTGTCACTACAATTAAATCTAACATGGAATAACTGAAGAATTATACTCTATAACATCCTTATATTCATTAAATATCAACTGCTTCTACAATAGCTAGAACAGTATGAGAAGTAACTATTAAAATTTCTCATGGATATGTCCATCTAGCCAAGAAAACTGAGACTTTTTCCTTTGTTAATAGATTCTCCAACATAGTAGTTAAAATAATCAAATCTTTGTTTTTCAATCAACGACAGTGATGTAAATTTCACCACCCAGCAGAATAAGTTTAATATGCATTCAACAATTTCTGCTCCTACCTGGGATTAGAGATAATTCAAAACCTAGCATCAAACCATTATGTAGGAAAAGTCTGAGCTTGTATCATAAAAGGGCAGCTTCATATCTTGACATTTTGTGCAAAACTAAAAGAAAAAGGCTTTGTTCCACAAGTTCTGTGCCCTTTCTTCCTATGAGATAGGAATATCCTATACAGAGATTTAAAATGCAATGTCATTTATTCCTGTTTGAAGTAGTTCTCTTCTTTGCTGTTCATTTATTTTCCTTTTATCTCAATATTTTGGTCCATAAGAATACAGTGTTTGACTAAATAGATCACAAATACAAGGAAGAAGGAAAGAGTAGAAGAAAGGGAAGTATAAGTGAGTTTCTTCTCCCTGTAAAATTATAAACTTCACATTGAACCCATGGCCTTCCTTTATATTTCCATGGATCCAACTGGAGAGCAGCTTTTATTGGGTATCTTTTAGTCTCAGCCAATGTGACAGGCTCTACAAATAAAAGGACTAATAGGATTCAGTGCCCACATAGCGTGTATATTCTAATAGAGGCGAATGACCTGCAAACAATATTTAAAGTATTATATAGGAAGTTCAATGTATTTGCTAGTTCTATGAAGTCTGGTTTTCTGTCTGTTTGACTCACCAGTAGCCCCAAAGCACAGTCTTGCCCTGACACATCAAATCAGTCCATGTCCAATCAGAAAAACAAAAGAAGCCACTCAAGGTATTTCCAGGAAGGGGGAATTTAACGCCAGGAAATCCTTACAAGGGAGTTAGAAGATCTGTAGGAACTAAAAGAAGAAAGTTGGTGCTGGTGATACACTACAGAGAACAGCACTACCCAGAGACCAGGGACTTGCTCCTGCCCCCAGGCTGAAGCCAGGAGCCTGTACTCACTACTGCTCTGACACTATTGGAACTGCACCACGTCTGAAGAAGGAGACTCAGGAGCATATGCTTGTGCTGATCTCTCTGGAGGTACTGCTGCTTCTGCTGTTAGAAAGGCATTACCTAAGCAGAACTTGTCCTCCCTGCTGCTGGCCACTGTGGGAGGCATCCCCTGCAGCTGGGACTGGCTAGGGGTAGGCTTCTTTCCTCCTTTTGTCTTCCAAACTCCTACTAATTCCTCCCATTGGCAGAACCTAACGAAAAGCCAGCTGATGAGGGAGTCCAGAAAAGTAGTTTGCAGGCTTTCAGCCTGCTGGGATACAAAGGAGAACAATGAAGGGTGGAAATGGAGCTGAGAGACAATAGGCAAACAAGCATCACAGTGGCTTTTCAAATAGCATTTGTTGAATGAACAATGGGGGTATATAAAATGTACAAACGTAATAGAGAAAGGACTGGTAACTCAGCCTAGAATCATGTTCAACTCCAGCGATCTCCTAATGTTTTTGGCAGCAAAACCAATATTTTTTCAAATGAAATTTTAAGAAGAAGCAATAATACACAGCAAATGACCAAAGCAGGCATGTAAATTATACGTTCACATGTATTATAATACAAATTACAAGTTACTAAAAAGTCGTTGAGAATAAATAAATCTGCTTTGGTAAATGAAAGCTTTTCGTTCTAGGGATTCTAGGTGATACTTGCAAGTCAGGATCCATAAAATTCCAAATGAATTTTAGGAGATTTCCTGAAGTACTTATGCAGAAGCCTAGAGTTTCAAGGAACATTTAAAAATTTCTGTTCTAATCAAAATACATTTGATAGATATTCCCAAATTATAACAGTCATTATAAAGTCCATAACAAGAGCCCCTTTGCCCAGAAGTGAGATTTCCTTCAGTACATTCTTATATTTAAATAAGACTCAGAACAAACAAGCAGTCTCTTAATTTACCAGTTATTGTTTACTTGAAAATATTATGTCAGAAAAGTGAAAAAAACTCTAAAGTATACATTAAAGAGAAGTTAAGAGACTAAGCTAGCTTCCTTAGTAAAAGCAAAACTTGGAAGCATTTCACTTCTCTGAGATTATTGCAAGATCTGGAGCCACTGTTGTCCAACTGAGTCAAGATGCTTTTTTCACATTTTTTAAAGGGCTAGTATGTTCTAGAATAGGCAAGTAAATTTAGTCTTTAAAGTCACATGAAGGGTTAACTGGTCCTTGAGGGTTATTAGTAGTATTTAAAGTTTGATTCTAGTCATTTGGACTGCAAAGTGGTGATGGGATTAAAGGAATACATAATTAGAATGCTTTGGGATTGAACTTTTTTTTAAATAGACAAGTAGAAGATTTTGTAATTAGCTGTGCTTTAGATATCAGGTAACAAATATTAATTTTTCCATGAAGATATCACCTATTAGAACTATTCACAGATATAGTCCAATAATTATTGACTTATTAGGTCTGACAGAGTAGCTGATAATAAGTCACCAGCCTCTCAAGAGTTTCTCTAACTTGATTATTGACAAATCCGTTTTTTACAGCTGACTGAAGTATGTATGTGTGGGGAGGGGGTGGGGAACTCATTCACAGTGTAATCTAAAGGAGTTAAGAGCATCTGTAGGGATAAATATCCAATGATGATACTATACAGGAGAACACAAGCCATTTTTATTCTCCTTCATCCCCTTTAACTTGAGGTTCTAAAGATGAAGTATTTGTTTGCACTATGACCTCCTGGAGTGACATGCAGCTTGGTTCCTCTCTCACTTTTTGTTTCTGTTTAATGTGCAAATGAGAATGTGGATCTTCAGTGTGTTTGCATAAGCTAACTTAAAATGAATTTAAGTACAGTTTTCTGAAATATTTCTATTGGAATAAATTACTTAAAATTAAAAAATAACAGTATTTAACTATAGCAAATCTTAATTTTATATTTATATAAAAATATATATTATGTTTTATATTTTATATATATATACACACACACATACCCAGGCGGTATTTAGTTGATCAAAACTTAATGACTCGGCTTCCCTGGTGGCGCAGTGGTTGAGAGTCCGCCTGCTGATGCAGAGGACACGGGTTCGTGCCCTGGTCCGGGAGGGTCCCACATGCCGCGGAGCGGCTCGACCCGTGAGCCATGGCCGCTGAGCCTGTGCGTCTGGAGCCTGTGCTCCGCAACGGGAGAGGCCACAACAGTGAGAGGTCCGCGTACCGAAAAAAATAAAAAAAAAAAATAGGTGCCCTGTTCCTCTTATCACACACACAGCATTGGGCATGTCATTTGATTCCATCTGTGTACAGAAAACCTGTCCAGATCTCCTTGTCTAACTGTGAACTTGGCCTCTCCACCCAACTTGGAGAGAGTTATCTGTACAAGGCATTTCAAACTGTATGTACTGTCACTAGGAGAAATGAAATGTGGAGAAGACAACTCAGCTTATCATCTTGCAGTGACAGAGCTCGGTGCCTGGCTTCTTTGTCACACTGGGTAATGCCACTATATCAGCCATGCAGGAAATCTTGGAATAATTGTCAACTCATCACTGTCCTTTGTTCTATAGATCCATTTTCTTCAACTCTTGCTGTAATTATACTGATACTTCCCCAATATGGCCCTTTTTCACTATGTTTTCACTTTATCCGCTTCTTAAATGTTTCCTATTAAAATGCTCTCATCATCAGACTCTGCGTGTCCAGTTACAGTGTAACATAGAAAAATGAATGTGTTCTGGGGCCAGAAAAACCTGCATTGAAATTTCACTTTGTGGGGACCTATAGGGCAGATGATTCAACCTTGTCAGAATCACTATTTTCTCACATGCAAAATGGGAAGAGTAACGCTTATTGTGCACAATTGTTATGAAATTTGAACGACTACATATAAAATACATATGTCAAAAACTCTGAATAATCAGATGAAAACAAACAAATGGACAAATATTTGCCCCCAAATTTAAAGGATTAATATTATATTTAAAAACGTTCTACAAACTGTTAAGAAATAAGCTGAAAGTTCAGTAGAAAAATAGACAAAAGATGTCAATTGATACCTAACAAACTAAATATGAGACTAAAATGAGGGAAAGATTTTAATCATGCTAGTAACCAGACAAATGCCAATTAAAATATCTATGAGATATTATTTTATCATAAATTTAGTGAATGATACAATAATAAAACCCAGTACTGAGCTGAAGATGTATTGAACAGAGCCACTGACTGTTAGCAGTGTAATTGGTACACACTCTCTTGAAATCATTTTCCCAAATTTATCAGAGCCTTTGTTTTCCTAAAATTTTGACTTAGTAAATACCTTTCCAGAAAGCTCATACCATTGGCATTTTCAGAATTCTCCTTTCTTAGGAGAAAAAATAAAATATAGGACAATCTTGTCAAGAAATTATGATATATGAGATCATATGGCTAAAATAATTTCTTAGTTAGAGCTTTTTGAAAAGAGAACTTTTTTTTTTTTTTTCGGTACACGGGCCTCTCACTGTTGTGGCCTCTCCCGCTGCGGAGCACAGGCTCCGGACGCGCAGGCTCAGCGGCCATGGCTCACGGGCCCAGCCGCTCCGCGGCATGTGGGTTCTTCCCAGACCGGGGCACGAACCCGTGTCTCCTGCATCGGCAGGAAGACTCTCAACCACTGCGCCACCAGGGAAGTCCGAAAAGAGAACATTTTAAACAGACACTTATTATACCTTGATCCCACTTTATGTGATAGGTTTACTATGTACAAATCAATTAGTATCTAACTGTGAGATGTTCATACATTTATATGCAAGAAACAAACTCACTTTGTTTAGCAGATAATCAAGAGAATACTGTTCAAATATGTACTTTAAGCTAGGTAACCAGATGTCTAGCAAAAGGAAAAAATGTCCCTGATGTCTGTCCTCATAACTTTTTGCTGCAATATTCTCAAACTTTTAAGATCTAGACTATTTACTATTCTTTTACATTTTTAAAAAAACAATCTCTTATTCAGTAA